>NW_017671791.1:114105-229754 GCF_001879085.1 Nicotiana attenuata
GATTCCTTATCTCCCCACGAGTTCATACATATCAAGAATACTAAAATCGGAGTCCAAATGACCCCTCAAATCCTTATTTAAAGGCCTCTTAAACTCAAGCCCTAATCCCCCCATTTTTAGCCCTTTAATTCCTTAAATTACAGGCTTAATCCATGAAATACTACCATAGAAATGTGTTTTAGGTCCAAAATCCTTACCTTAACGAAGTCTCCTTGATTTCTCTCTCCAAAATCGCCCAAAGCTCCCGAATTCGTGTTTAAAAATGGTGAAAACCTTCAAAAATCGCGAAGGAAGACTTATATACATTTTGCCCAGGGACACTCGCATCTGCGGTCCAAAACCCGCTTCTGCGGTACCGCATTTGCGGTTAAATCGTCCGCTTCTGCGGAAATCACTTATCCAGCCTAAACCGCATTTGCGACCATATTTCCGCATCTGCGACATCGCAGATCGCGGTCTCCTTACCGCTTTTGCCGTCTCAGCTCACCTGACCAATTTTCGCTTCTGCGGCCAACTCTCCGCTTATGCGGCGCCGCACCTGCGGTCCCCGATCCGCAGGTGCGAAAATACCAGAAGCAGCAATTTCAGCTGCTGCAACAAAATTTCAACTTCTCCGTTAACCACCTGAAATCACCCCGAGGCCCCAGGACCTCAACCAAAACCACAAACATAACCTAATACCTTATTCCAACTTGTTCCAGTCGTCCAAATACTTCAAACAACATCAAATCACCTAAAACACATCGGATTCAAGCCAAACTTTCTAAAATCTTCCAAATTCTGCTTTTGATCAAAAACCCAACCAAACCACGTCCGAATGACCTGAAATTTTGCACACACATCCCAAATGACATAAAGGAACCATTGCAACTTTCGGAATTTAATTCCGACCTCTATATCAAAATCTCACCTATCAACCGGAAAACGCCGATATCTGAATTTCGCCAATTCAAGCCTGAACCTTCCACGGACATCCAAAATGCATTCCGATCATGCTCCTAAGTCCCAAATCACCTAACGGAGCTAACCAAATCATAAAAATTCCGATCCAAGATCATATACAAACAAGTCAAAATCTTGGTCAAACCTTTCAAATTTCAAGCTTCAAACTGAGAACTGTTCTTCCAAATTCATTCCGATTACCCTGAAAACCAAAACCAACAATTTACATAAGTCTTAATACATCATACGGGGCAATTCATGCCCGAGAACTGACGGGCAAAGTGCCAAAATCTCAAAACGATCGGTCGGGTCATTACATACATGAACGTTGTAGTTTGAAGCTTGAATTGTTCTTATTATTTTATCATATTGGTTTATTTATTCATTCTTGTCCTTAATTATTTGATTGCTTGTTCATCAATTGAATACTATCTACGAATCTAGAATTAAACTCGGGAGAGGGAATTCTAGATTGCATATAAGATTGAGTAGAGCAAGATCTTAACTCTGAGGGGGGTTGAGTTGCGGTTAGGATAGGAATATACCTAATCGCCTTGCTTGGTTACTATACATGAATTATTAATGCGTTCTTGTTAATTCTAATTCCATAGGAATATAGGCGTTAGATTAACCTAAATAGGCGAGTTGTACTTGGGAGAAGGCTACGAGCAATATTAACCCTGTCAACCAATAAACCAGATAAATTAATTAGACGATTTAAGTCAAAAACTCAATAGGATTGTTAGCTAATCCATAGCTCTAGAATATTCACTCACATTGAATTCGTCTCTATAGTTCGCCAACTTGTTTTCTTTTATCTCTTAATTTGTTACTCTAGATTAATTTTAGTTAAATATTCATACGTTAGGATTCGCTTGAGTAGATTAATTGTTTGGTTTAATTTAGTTGATAGTTAATCACAAGTTCCGGTGGGTACGATATCTGGACTTACAATTCTATATTACTTGTCGACCACGTATATTTGCGTGTGCGTTTGGGAGCAACAGGTTTTTGGCGTCGTTGCCGGGGATTTAGAAATTAACTATTTTACTAGATTAGATTTTTAACTTTTATCTATTTAAGTTTTTAATTTTAGTTTAGTGTAGTTAGTATTATAAGTTTTTTTATATGGCACCTTTGAACGAAAAGTGGTGGGATAGTAAGTATTCTTGTTTTTGTGATCCTTGTCCATATTATAAAGGACCCCACTCGTAGAAATATTGTAAAAATATTCCTAGTACCGAGTTATGTGCACCATCTCCATCCTGTACTCTTTGTGATGGAAATTGGAATAATTGTCCTAAGTGTTGCTATCCTACTCCAGTCCCTTCTTATGTTGATTCTAATAATTCTTGTGAGTTTGACAGGAGTGACGAATTGGATGATGTAGAACACGATGTTCGCATTCTTGATATGCACGGGAAATTATTAGAGGAATATGGAGGTTTCTGTGAGAAAATTACGAATGAGATGCAACAATTTATAGAAGGAAGAGCTGAACTGGGACAAGAGACTAATTTAGCAGTTCTATTCACGACTTGGAGGCTCAATTGAGTGCAAAGGTTGATGCATGTAACGCCCAAAAACTTAGTGATGAGTTGTGTGAAGATGAAAAAGATATTCTAGGCCAAATTGAGGAGCTAAAACGAGAATACCAATTATTAAACCATGTTCTTGTTGATGATGCCGAGGTTGAGGAAGTATATATTATTGAGGATGTAAAAAATAATACAAATTTGGAGTTGGGGCATGTTGGTCCTCATTCTAATCATTTTTCTACATTATGTTTGGATGGAGACATGGAGATCGAGCCTTTGGAGAGATGTATAGATGAAAAACAAGACCCTTACATTCTTAAATTTGTCCATCCAAGGAGGCAAAGCGACATTCCTCACTTAAGGGTCAAGAGTGCAAGATGCGATATCTATTGCTTGGTTTCTTTATTTTCACCCCACCGCCCAGGAACGTGACAGAAAAATTGATGCAAAATTTGGGGCACAATTTATATGCTCAAAGTGGAAGGAAAAGTGGTGAAAGTGATGGTGTCGTGCCGCGACTATAAATAAGGCGCTTGTTGGGAGGCAACCCAATTCTATTTTTTTTCTTTTGTTTATTTTTTATTTTATTGTGTTATTTTATTTTTTAGTATTATTTTTGTGTTTTGTAGGAGTAGGAGCAGGAGTCAAAGCCAATAAGCATGTGCAAAAGCGAGCAGGGGTTGAAACTAAGTGTGAAGTACACGCACAAGGGATCATACCTGTGTAACGACCTGACCGCTCGTTTTGAGCTTTTGCACTTTGCTCGTCAATTCTCGGGCATGACCTGCCCCGTATAATGTATTAAGACTTATGTAAATTGTTGGTTTCGGTTTTCAGGGTAATCGGAATGAATTTGGAAGAACAGTTCTCAGTTTGAAGCTAGAAATTTGAAAGGTTTGACCAAGATTTGACTTGTTTGTATATGTTCTCGGATCAGAATTTTTATGATTCGGTTAGCTTTGGGAGGTGATTTATGACTTAGGAGTGTGATCGGAATGAGTTTTGGAGGTTTGGAGTAGCTTTAGGCTTGAATTGACAAAGTTGATATTTTGGCGATTTCCGGTTGATTGGCGAGATTTGGATATAGAGGTCGGAATGAAATTCCGAAAGTTGTAGTAGTTCCGTATGCCATTTGGAATGTGTGTGCAAAATTTCAGGTCATTCGGATGTGGTTTGGTTGGGTTTTTGATCAAAAGCGTAATTCGGAAGATTTTGGAATTCTTAGGCTTGAATTCGATGCAAATTTGATGTTTTAATGTTGTTTTGAGAGTTCCGAAGGTTGGAACAAGTTTGAATGATGTTATGGGATATGTTGGCATGTTTGGTTGAGGTCCCGAGGGCCTCAGGTGAGTTTCGGATGGGCAATCGGATCATTTTGAAGTTGGAAAATTGCAGAAGTTGCAGGTTCAGCTGTTGCAGGTTTTTACTCTTCGCGTTCGCGAGTGGACCCTCGCGTTCGCGAAGAGTCAGTGGAAGTCAGTAGAAGATTAGCCTTCGCATTTGCGAGCGAGGTTCCGCATTCGCGAAGGGCTGGATACTCGTGCATCGCGTTCACGAGATGGAAGTCGCGTTCGCGTAGGGTCTTTTTGGTCAGCTGGTCTGAGGTCGTGTCTGTTCTTCGCTTTCGCGAGAGAGGGTGTGCGATCGCGAAGGGTAAGGCTGAGGAACCATCGCGTTCGCGATGGTCATGTCGCGTTCGCATAGAGGAAAATTTGGTCAAATTAAGTTTGTGCTTCGCGAACGCAAGGGTTTGACCGCGTTCGCGAAGAAGGAAAATATTCCTGGGCAAAATGTTTTTGAGCTCGTCTTGTCCGCGATTTTGAGGCTTATTTCCTCCATAGCTGGTCATTTTTAGACCCAAAACTCGATTATTATGAGAATTCCACATAGAAAATCATGGAACTTAAGCTAAAAATTGAAGAACTAGGGCTTGGAAATTTAGACTTTTGATTGGGGATTTGAAGGACCAGTTGGGGTCGGATTTGAGAACTTTTGATATGTATGAACTCGTGGGGAGATAAGGAATTTGTTGATGTAAAAATTTCAGAATTTCGAGACGTGGGCCCGAGGGTCGGGTTTTGGTAATTTCGGGATTTGTGCCCTGTATTGATTGTTTTCACTTGGGCTTTGTTCCCTTGGCATATTTTGATGTCCTCGTTCTGATTTTGGATAGATTCGATGCGCACGGAAGCTGATTCGAGGGGCAAAGGCATTGCGAGCTAGAGATTTAGCCGGTTCGAGGTGAGTAATGATTGTAAATGATGTTCTGAGGGTTTGAAACCCCGGATTGCACATCGTAGTGCTATATTGAGGTGAGGCACACGCTTGTTGACGAGCGTGGGGTTGTACACTATTGGGGATTGTGACTTGGTCCGTCCCGGTTGATGCTTTTACCGCGTATTTGACTGAAACTTATTTGCTATCATTATGATTTGGATTGAATGCCATATTTGGGCTTCGTGCCAACTATTTGAACCCTTCGGGGCTTTTTATTGATATTTCCTCACTGTTTTGACTTACTACTTGAACTCAGTCATGTTATTTTCCACTGTTTTACTACTCAGCCATTTTTACTCAGTTTTGAGACATAAATGATATTTTAAATGATGCTTGGGCTGAAAAACACTGTTTTACTATTGCCCGAGGGGCTTGTGAGGATTTTCTTTAATGAGTAAGGCCGAGGGCCTATGTTGTGAGGAAACACTGATACTGATTTGAGGCCGGGGGCCTGAGATATGTACGCCACGAGGTGGCTTGATTGATATGAGGCCGATGGCCTAGATTTGATGCCACAAGATGGCTTGTTATTGCGCTTGGGCCATAAGGGGCCCCTCCAGGAGTCTGCACACCCCTAATGAGCGCGGGTACCCATTGTGATGTGAGATATAGCCCGAGGGGCTGGTATGGTTCTATGTGATAGCCCGAGGGGCTGGTATTATTCTATGTGATTGCCCGAGGGGCTGGTACTGTTCTAAGATATTGCCCGAGGGGTGGATTTGTTGACATTGTACCCGAGGGGCGAACCTTATGTGCTTATCTTTCTTATTTGCTTGTCATTTACCTGCTTAATTATGTATTTGTGCCCAAGGGGCGGATTTCTGTGCTTATCTGCACTAGTTGTTCTGCATTCATTTGCGCAACTGTTGAAAAAGTCATTTTCAAAGAAGTTTAAACTGAGCTAAGATGTTTTAAGGGATTTTACAGCTTCATTGCTTTCTTACTAGTTTTTGAAGTGCTTCTATACATCATGTTGATGCACTTTTCATGATTTCTTACCATTCAGACTTTAGTTATGATTAGTACTCACTGAGTTGGAGTACTCACTTTACTCCCTGCACCTTGTGTGCAGATTCAGGTACTTCAGCACCTGGTAGCGGGCATTGGCTGAGCTGAGGCAGAGTCACCAGATTTTAGCAAGGTAGCTGCCGACGTTTGCAGCACTGCTTTTCTCCCTCTTTATTCTATTCGTCTGTACTTAGTACATTTCAGACTTCGTCAGTTGTATTTAGACCTTAGTAGATGCTCATGACTAGTGACACCCCGGTATCGGGCTGAGTTGGGTTGTATTCCGCGAATTGTTTTGTATTGTCATTGTTACTTTTGAGTTTATGTCATGTTTTAGACGTAATGCTTATTGTTTAATTGCTTAAAGACTGGATTGGAAATGTGTCGCTGGCCTTGTCTTCACGAGAGGTGCCATCACGACCGGGTCTGGGTTTAGGGTCGTGACAAGTTGGTATCAGAGCCTAGGTTACATAGGTCTCACGAGTCATGAGCAGGTTTATTAGAGTTTCGTGGATCGGTATGGAGACGTCAGTATTTATCCTCGAGAGGCTGCAGAACCTTTAGGATAAACTTCAAATTCTTGAATTCTTATCGTGCGTCCTTGATTCAGCTTGAAAAGTAACTCTTGAAATTCCTTCCACGCATTTGTATGCGCGCATGAGCGCTCAGTATCAGATGTGCATCGATGGCTTGTGATTCCCTGATCGAGGGGCGAGATATGATCTCTGTGTGTTTGACGTTGGGCCAGTCTGGAGGACTTGAGGCCAGATTTTTACCTATAGCTTGAGCACCGAGGTGCTGATTATATGAGCTGTGTTTTCAAACTTATATATTCGGTAGTGCCCCTATTAGTAGAAGTGATGGCTGGATAGTTACGTGATAAGTGCGATGTGACTGCGAGATGTATTCATATGATTTAGAAGCGTCGAGAAGGGTCTGCTGGAGGATAGAAGAACTACTAGGTGCTTGATTTCCATCTTGATTCGAGGTATAGCCCCGAGTTATAGGTGTGTGAAGAACCTTTTCATGTTTCCTAGTTGGGAGTGAAGTAAATTTCATGTTGCGGTATGAGTTCAGACTCAGGAAGATCAAGTGACTGTGTAATATTTATGACGGTGGAAGGTATACAGAAATGTTAGTTTGAGGAAAAACAGGTGGGCTATCTCATGCAGATTGTTCTGAAGTTGTGTATCCTTATGTTATCTGTTAGAAGATCTCATTTACAAGTGAAATATATGTGTTGAAATTTAAGTTTGGGTCCCTTAAGAGAGTGGGTTTAACTTTTGCAAGAGTGAATGCGAGATTTGCAGAAGATTTGAAGTCCTAGATGGTCTGTGTCGTACGAGCTTATGAAGGGTTGAGTTTAATCTCACTATGGTATTATGGCAGCAATAGAGTATATGCGTTATGAGTTATTGTATGTGTTTTGATCTATGGCTTCGAGCCAAGTGGGGGAGTCTGCTGTTGATTAGTTGGTTGCACGATTATGTGCTATGTTGGTTCCAGTTTGAGGTGTATGGGTGAATCAGTTATGGCTCACGGAGATTGAGACCGAGGATGGCTCGAGTAAAGGAAATTTTAATAAAGGTTATGTTATGCTTTATGGGTGTATGAGAATCGTGGAATGACTTGAGTTGTTATTGGTAAAGGATGTACGGTGCATAGAACGGGAAGTTGTTTGGTTGCATTAAGGTGAAGTTAAACCCTGCGGTGTCAGAGTGCTAACGAGGCACAGGTTGTTCGGGTCATTTAATCAGTCTAGTTGCGATTTGAGTAGAGTGGATGATTCTCGAGAATGGTTTTAATGGGTTCAAGATTTTACATGTAATGATTGGAGATTTTCAAGTTGTATATTTGGCTAGAAACTGAGGTTCGCATTGGAGGGAGTCAAGACTCGTGGTATTTCTATATCATTATGGGATTCAATATATATCGGTATCGGGAAGGTAAAGGTAATGGCTTTGGATTCGGAGGAAGTCCTTCCGGGGTAGGTATTTTGAATGTGGTGCTTTTGGAATATTTAAGAGAGTATCCAGCGGCTTAAGAGCGTTGGGCGGTGTGGTTTTATGCTTGGGTCTCGTATGGTGAGTTTGGGTTGAGGAATTGTGGTGTTAATGCAAGAAGGAGTATCAAGTTGAAGGTAAATCAGAAGGAAACTCGGATAGATGGGATAGCTTGGTGGTAGGCCGGATCGGCATGGTAATGGATATGATTGGCTCTTGGGTGCTTATGAAGTGGTGGATTTCCACAGGTGTTTCGTGGCAATGCTCTTAGGTTTTGATGGCTTGTGTAGCTTGGTTGAGTTAGAAGGAGTCAGTCCTGATGGTTCGCTTTTGTGCAAAGAGGATTCGTAGAGTTCTAGATAATTTCTACCACGGTTAGAGATGGATAATTTCTACTGGCATGAGGAGCATGGGATGTATAGTGATTTTCTCCTAGATGGGATCAAATGGAAAGTTCTTGGCTAGTTGAGTACGTAGATGTTTGTGGCTCAGAAGGGAGGTGAAGTTCTCATGTTATTCTAGGATAGTATAGTATATGCGGTATGTTGTGGAGGATTGAGATTTGCATGTGTAAGGTTACGGTTCAGTTCTGAACGGAAGGTCATAAAATTCTTAGGCAGCACGGGCAGTTTCAGATAATTAGAGAAATGAGTTTCAGATGATTAGGGGAATGATCTTCAGATGATTAAGGAAATGGTATCGCCAGTTGGAGGTAATTTGACGAGGGTATATGTTTCAGAAAAAGGCAATATGATTAAGTTGATGGTACTTCGGTAGTATTGCGGCACTTTCTTGCTAGATCGATTGTTGATATCCGAGTTTGCTTGGAGGCACAGAAGAGATGTGGTATGTATTCGGACGGCGGAATTGGGATCAGGTATGGTGATTCGTGTGCTATATGGAGTTGGAGACTGGGAGTTCTCATATTCAGGCTATGTTGTGGTTGCGGGTCGTGTGTATCGGCACTGTGTGGTGACTATCGGGGTTTGGAGACCCGAGTGGATCTTTCGTTGCTTGGTATGTTAGATTTTGGATGTGATATTGGGTTCAGACTGGTTGTCTCCGTGTCGTGTTATGCTGGGCTATTGCGCTAAGGCGGCGATGTTGGCTATGCCGAAAATGCCACGGATTTAGTGGCGAGGTTCGACGGATGTTATGGTATTAGTAGGGTGGTTTTGGAGTTTCGAAGACCCAGCGGATGGCTGGGGAGGATTGTCTCTCTTATTTGGGCTTTCATGATGGATGTCGGTATAGAGACTCCTACCATTGATTCAGTTTCGGTGATGAGGGATTCTTTCGGATGTGTTTCCTGCTGCCGGGCATGTCACCGGACCACGTTGTTGATTTTGGTATTGATTTGGTGCCGGGCACCTTATCGTATGGCACCAGCAGAGTTAAAGGAGTTGAAGGAGCAGCCTCATGGTTTCCTTGATAAGGGGTTCGTGGGCAGGCCAATGTGGATGTGTGTTCTAACTTGAGCCGACTTGGTTGGATCCGAGTTGTAATATTGAGGGATGTGTTGATTCGATTGTTATTGAGCTTATCAGTAATCTGGGGAGATCTATGAGTTACCTTTCTGTGTTGCGAGGCGTTATGATTTGTTGGTTATAGGCACATATGGTTCGGTTCTATTGGGGTTTGATAGTGGAAGTCGAGCGGGAAGAGTAATTGGGTGTTTCTCGGTGAATGGCGTATCGGTTATGTCCTTTCGGGTTGTGTGGTGTATGTTATTTTCTTCACCGTGGGTATGATGATTTGCTTTGGTTCCAGACATCAAATTGCATGTGGTCGTCAATTTCGAGCAGAGTGACTTAAGGTGTTCCATGTGGACAATGTTTGGATAGGGTCGCGCATTGCAGCGAAGTTATATGGAGGTATGACCTTGCGGGTTAGATTTATGGTTCTGTTTCTATGATGTGAGACGGGTTCTCATCCTGGTGTTGTGGTGGTATTGGTGAGCTTGCGGTACAGCTCTTTCATTTGAATCACTTTCGTGATTTGGGTATGTTCAGATTGTTCTTATTGGTGCGCGGATTGTGCAAGTTGCGACTAGTGTCTGCATTGAGGTGTCATGTCACTATAGTGGTTGTGTTGGATTAGATGAGATCGTTGGGATCTTTAATGAATACGAACGGATTCGATTTTAGCATGTTGGAAGGATAAATATCGAGTTTCGGCTCAGAAATTTGCTATGATCTTCGCCAAAGGAGAAGAGGCTTCATGAATGGTTGATCTAAGAAATGGTTACGGCTTACTGTGTGTTTTTTGTATCGTTGGCAGTATATGAAAGTGTTGGGATGAGACCTTAGTTGATAAGAGGTTTTCTATCGATATTCGGTTGTTGTGTGCAGCTGCTGTGATTAGAAGTTATCGCTACCAGTGTTTGAGTTATGTGGTATATCATGTAATTGCGCCTAAGGTTACAGATATGGTTTGTTACAGCTTGTTCGGACTTATTCACAGTATAAATGTGAGATTCTGATCGTATTGAAGATTTCAGAAGTGGAAATGTGGTTCTAAGGTTTAAGGGCTAGGTTGGATTGTGAAATTTCAGTTATATTGTATTATCGGACCTATGTGATATAAGGTGACGTGGGATCACCCCCGGGTATATGCGTGGTAAGTTTATTCAGCGATTGATTGGCTTTTGGAACAACTCTGGGCACGTTCGAGGACGAACGTATGTTTAAGTGGGGGAGGATGTAACGACCCGACCGCTCGTTTTGAGCTTTTGCACTTTTCTCGTCAATTCTCGGGCATGACCTGCCCTGTATAATGTATTAAGACTTATGTAAATTGTTGGTTTCAGTTTTCAGGGTAATCGGAATGAATTTGGAAGAACAGTTCGCAGTTTGAAGTTAGAAATTTGAATGGTTTGACCAAGATTTGACTTGTTTGTATATGATCTCGGATCAGAATTTTTATGATTCGGTTAGCTTCGGGAGGTGATTTATGACTTAGGAGTGTGATCGGAATGAGTTTTGGAGGTTTGGAGTAGCTTTAGGCTTGAATTGGCGAAGTTGATTTTTGGCAATTTTCGGTTGATAGGCGAGATTTAGATATAAAAGTCAGAATAAAATTCCGAAAGTTGCAGTAGTTCCGTTATGCCATTTGGAATGTGTGTGCGAAATTTCTGGTCATTCGGACGTGGTTTGGTTGGGTTTTTGATCAAAAGCGTAATTCGGAAGATTTTGGAATTCTTAGGCTTGAATTCGATGCAAATTTGATGTTTTAATGTTATTTTGAGCGTTACGAAGGTTGGAACAAGTTTGAATGATGTTATGGGATATGTTGGCATGTTTGGTTG
The DNA here is from genome assembly GCF_001879085.1 of Nicotiana attenuata. Lineage (NCBI taxonomy): Eukaryota > Viridiplantae > Streptophyta > Magnoliopsida > Solanales > Solanaceae > Nicotiana > Nicotiana attenuata. The sequence goes on from NW_017671791.1 coordinate 125,181, forward strand.
AGGTCCCGAGGGCCTCGGGTGAGTTTCGGGTGGTCAATCGGATCATTTTGAAGTTGGAAAAATTGCAGAAGTTGCAGGTTCAGCTGTTGCAGGTTTTTACTCTTCGCGTTCGCGAGTGGACCCTCGCGTTCGCGAAGAGTCAGTGGAGGTCAGTGGATGATTAGCCTTCGCGTTCGCGAGCCGCGAAGGGCTGGATGCTCGTGCATCGCGTTCACGAGATGGAAGTCGCGTTCGCGTAGGGTCTTTTTGGTCAGCTGGTCTGAGGTCGTGTTTGTTTTTCGCGTTCGCGAGAGAGGGTGTGGGATCGTGAAGGGTAAGGCTGAGGAACCATCGCGTTTGCGATGTTCATGTCGCCTCCGCATAGAGGAAAATTTGGTCAAAGTAAGTTTGTGCTTCGCGAACACGAGGGTTTGACCGCGTTCGCGAAGAAGGAAAATATGCCTGGGCAGAATGTTTTTAAGCTCGTCTTGTCCGCGATTTTGAGGCTTATTTCCTGCATAGCTGGTCAAGAGATTTTTGAAGGGGATTGAAGAGGGATTCAAGGGGAATCACGTTGAGGTAAGATTCTTGGACCCAACACTCGATTATTATGAGAATTCCACATAGAAAATCATGGAACTTAAGCTAAAAATTGAAGAACTAGGGTTTGGAAATTTAGACTTTTGATTGGGGATTTGAAGGACCATTTGGGGTCGGATTCGAGAACTTTTGATATGTATGAACTCGCGGGGAGATAAGGAATCTGTTGATGTAAAACTTTCTGAATTTCGAGCCGTGGGCCCGGGGGTCCGGTTTTGGTAATTTCGGGATTTGTGCCCTTTATTGATTGTTTTCGCTTGGGCCTTGTTCCCTTAGCATATTTTGATGTCCTCGTTCTGATTTTGGATAGATTCGATGAGCGCGGAGGCCGATTCGAGGGGAAAAGGCGTCGCGAGCTAGAGATTTAGCGGTTCGAGGTGAGTAATGATTGTAAATGATGTTCTGAGGGTTTGAAACCCCGGATTGCACATCGTAGTGCTATATTGAGGTGAGGCACACGCTTGTTGACGAGCGTGGGGTTGTACACTATAGGGAATTGTGACTTGGTCCGTCCCGATTGATGCTTTTACCGCTTATTTGACTGAAATTTATTTCCTATCATTGTGATTTTGGCTGAATGCCATATTTAGGCTACGTGCCAACTATTTGAACCCTTCGGGGCTTTTTATTGATATTTCCTCACTGTTTTGACTTACAACTTGAACTCAGTCATGTTATTTTCCACTGTTTTACTACTCAGCCATTTTTACTCAATTTTGAGACTTAAATGATATTTTAAATGATGTTTGGGCCGAGAAACACTGTTTTACTATTGCCCGAGGGGCTTGTAAGGATTTTTTTTGACTGAGTAAGGCCGAGGGCCTATGTTGTGACGAAACACTGATACAGATTTGAGGCCGAGGGCCTGAGATATGTACGCCACGAGGTGGCTTGATTGATATGAGGCCGAGGGCCTAGATTTGATGCCACGAGATGGCTTGTTATTGCGCTTGGGCCATAAGGGGCCCCTCCAGGAGTCTGCACACCCCTAGTGAGCGCGGGTACCCATTGTGATGTGAGATATAGCCCGAGGGCTGGTATGGTTCTATGTGATAGCCCGAGGGGCTGGTATTGTTCTATGTGATTGCCCGAGGGGCTGGTACTGTTCTGAGATATTGCCCGAGGGGCGTATTTGTTGACATTGTGCCCGAGGGGCGAACCTTATGTGCTTATCTTTCTTATTTGCCTGTCATTTACTTGCTTAATTGTGTATTTGTGCCCGAGGGGCGGATTTCTGTGCTTATCTGCACTAGTTGTGCTGCATTCATTTGCGCAACTATTGAAAAAGTCATTTTCTAAGAAGTTTAAACTGAGCTAAGATGTTTTAAGGGATTTTACAGCTTCATTGCTTTCTTACTGGTTTTTGAACTGCTTCTATACAACATGTTGATGCACTTTTCGTGATTTCTTACCATTCAGACTTTAGTTATGATTATTACTCACTGAGTTGGAGTACTCACTTTACTCCCTGCACCTTGTGTGCAGATTCAGGTACTTTAGCACCCGGTAGCGGGCATCGGCTGAGCTGAGGCAGAGTCACCGGAGTTTAGCAAGGTAGCTGCCGGCGTTCGCAGCACTGCTTTTCTCCCTCTTTATTCTATTAGTCTGTACTTAGTACATTTTAGACTTCGTCAGTTGTATTTAGACCTTAGTAGATGCTCATGACTAGTGACACCCCGGTTTCAGGCTGAGTTGGGTTGTATTCCGCGAATTGTTTTGTATTGTCATTATTACTTTTAAGTTTATATCATGTTTTAGACGTAATGCTTATCGTTTAATTGCTTAAAGACTGGATTGAAAATGTGTCGGTTGGCCTTGTCTTCACGAGAGGCGCCATCACGACCGGATCTGGGTTTAGGGTCGTGACAACCTGGGAGAAGTCTGAGTATCCCGTGAGCTGCTAATGCTTCGGCCTTTGGCCTACCAGGGAGTCTCTTTTACCTTCTTGTTATTTACAGTGTGCATTGAGGACATTGCACAATTTAAGTGTGGGGTGAGGAGATTCTGAGTGACTTTCTGTGCTATCTTAGCTTAGTTGTAGTACTCATTTTTAGTGTAGTAGCTTTTGGTTCAAAATAAAAAAGAAAAAAAAGAAGAAAAGAAGAAAAAAAATCAGAAATTTAGGACTTTTCCTGATGATGGATTTTGCGGACAACTTTCTTGAGGGATTAAAGTCCAATAAAAAAATCAAAAATATTTTATTTTTGTTTCTAGTTAGTTTTAGTTAGATAATAATCCCCCTTGATTTTTCTTTTTGCATCGGTTATTTTCCAGGGGATGTAACTTGAACTGGGTCAGTTTTTTATTTTTAGGATTAATTTTTTTTAGGAGAAGAAAAAGAGGGAGAAGAAAAACTATATGTAACTTGTTTGATACTAGCATATTTAGGCCTGAGTTTGAGTAGTACTTTCCTCTGAGTGCTTGAGTAATGAATAAAATAGCAGACTTTCTAACACCTAAGCTCAGGGTTGTGACTCTATATATAACTTATGCTTATTTTGTTGTTCGCGATGACCCTGTCTGTCTTAGAGTAGAATTGATCCATCTTGATTGATACTTGTGCCATGTGGGGTGAGGATTTCTTACATATATTCCATGTTTTGCATCTTAGTCTAGAACTTGCCCTGCATGTTATTGAAGAGAAATAAAAGTGTTGCTCTATTTAGAAGATAATAATAGGCGTTCTTTGATATGTCATGTGCATTTTAGCCTTTTGAGATATTGTACCACTAGTTAGCCCTTTGAGCCTATAGCCTTTTGTTTGGAAGCCGTATTTTTGCCGTGATCATTTTGTTGAATCTCTAGTTTTTGCACCCTAATTCCTTGAGCACTGCTGCTTAGACCGTGATATTAATTGATAAATTTGAAGAAAGGGATGATTAAGTGAAAAATGGTGACCAATGATAGCTGCAAAGTGATTAAAAGGCCCTCGTGAAAAGAATGTGACATGAAAAAAAAAGAATGAAAAAAAAAAGTTTTTTGAAAACAGGAAGAAGAAAAGAAACGTTCTTGATATGAGGGAAATACTTGTGAAATAATAGATGAAGAGAGGGCTGAAAAATAAAGTGAAGAGTAGAAATAATGGGTGATGAAGTCTAAAAATGCAAAGTGCTTAGGGAAGTGTAAGTCACTATTATATACTCCCTCCGTTCCAATTTATGTGAACCTGTTTGACTGGGCACGGAGTTTAAGAAAAAATGAAGACTTTTGGAATTTGTGGTCCTAAACAAGTCAAAAAGGGGTCCACAGTATTTATGTGGTTATAAAAAACTTCTTATTAAGGGTAGAATTGTAAGATTAAGCTAAATTATTTCCAAATTTAGAAAGGGGTCATTCTTTTTGGAACGGACCAAAAAGGAAATAGGTTCACATAAACTAGAACGGAGGGAGTAGTTCTCCAACCCATCCTCTAGCCAACATTACAACCCGTTAAAGTCCTATTTGATTCTATTCGAGCATGCTTAATTAGTAGAGATGTACATAATGGGCAAGCCTATGGTTCTTTGTGCATATTGTGAATTCGTTTGTGAGTGTGAGAGTTATTCTTTGATGCAAAGTCCTTAAATTATATTCATTCTTTGATTTGAGTGTATGGACTATTTATTCTTGTGAGGGCACGTGTTTCATGATAGATAGGTGATGTTATTAGCTTCTTTGACAGAGTGGGTAAGCGAGCTTAAATTTGATAAGTGAGAGTCCCTCTCTCAGGTTAGGAGGTTAGAAGTTTGTTGTTTGTTTGTGACTTGTATATCTTGCACGATGATGAGGAAGTGTATAGCTGATGGTTTGAGTTGCTATAGGGCCTCATTATTAGTATCAACCAAAGTGGTGGTATTTCTAGGCTTGATTTATTGAGAGTGGTTTTAATGCTTACTCGAGGACGAGCAAGAGTCTAAGTGTACGGTATTGATGTTCGGCCAAAAATGCATATATTTACCCATTGTTATATCATATTCTAGTACTTTTAATCGTTATTTGAGTATTAGTTATATTATTTTGTGCTTAATGTTATATTTTAACTGTGTAGGAATAAAGCGGTGTGAAGATCGAGAGATTTGGAGCAAAATTGAATAAAACGCGGAAGGAAAAAAAAGAAAAAAAATATAAAAGGAGGGGGACAAAGGGGGCACACCCTTTGGTCTCTGTCCCCCCCAAGTGGAGACAACAAAGAAAGTTCAAAAGAAAGAGCAAAGGAATTGAACGTGAAAACCATTCTGTTTTCAGCGCCAGGGACGCTGGGGGCAGAGAGTTTTTCTATTTCGCCCAAGACAAGGTTATTTCGGCCCTACACGATCCCAACTTGTATAAAAGTGGTCCTAAACCTAATTTGGAGGAGATATAATATACATTGAAGGAGAATTAAAGGGGAGGAACACACACCACGCTTGGAGGAGGTTTCTAACTAGTTTTTCTTCTCTTCTCTTTTTTTAAACTCATAGTTTATTAGTTCTAGAGTTGTTGGGTGCTACATGAACGAGCTAGTTTGAAGCTTGAATTGTTCTTATTATTTTATCATATTGGTTTATTTATTCAATCTTTTGCTTAATTATTTGATTGCTTGATCATCAATTGAATACTATCTACGAATCTAAGATTGAACTCGGGAGAGAGAATTCTAGATTGCATATAAGATTGAGTAGAGTAAGATCTTAACTCTGAGGGGGGGCGGATTTGTGGTTAGGATAGGAATATACTTAACGGCCTTGCTTGGTTACTATATAAGAATTATTAACGCGTTCTTATTAATTCTAATTCCATAGGAATATAGGCGTTAGATTAACTTGAATAGGCGAGTTGTACTTCGGAGAAGGCTACGAGAAATATTAACCCTGTCAACCAATAAACAAGATAAATTAATTAGACGATTTAAGTGAAAAACTCAACGGGATTGTTAGCTAACCCATAGCTCTAGAATATTCACTCACATTAAATTCGTCTCTATAATTTGCAACTTGTTTTCTTTAATCTCTTAATTTGTTACTCTACATTAATTTTAGTTAAATATTCATATGTTAGGATTCGCTCGAATAGATTAATTATTTGGTTTAATTTAGTTGATAGTTAATCACAATTCCCTATGGGTACGATATCTGAACTTACAATCCTATATTACTTGTCGACCACGTATACTTGCGTGTGCGTTTGAGAGAAATAAATATCATATTCACTTAGTTCTATTACCCACTTAGCTAATCTACCTGATAACTCTTGCTTATGTAATATATTTTGTAAGGGGTATGTGGCCACTACAGAGATAGGGTGACATTGAAAATAAGGCCTTAATTTTCTAGATACCATTATTAGTGCTAAAGCAAGTTTTTCTAAATGAGGATATCGAGTTTCAGCATCCAATAAGGACTTGCTAAAATAATAAATTGGAGATTGTTTACCTTTATCTTCTCGAACTAATACTGCACTTACCGCCATTTCTGACACATCGAGGTAGATAAGTAGCCTTCTCCATCCTTCGGTTTAGCCAACAACGGTGGGTTTGACAAGTAGGTTTTAGATTTTTGAGTGCTTGTCGGCATTCTTCAGTCCACTCAAATTGGCTTTGCTTTCTCAATACTGAAAAGAACTTAAAGCTTTTCTCCGATGATTTAGAAATAAATCTTCCCAATGCTGCTATCCTTCCTGTCAACCTCTGCACCTCTTTTTTGCTCGCGAGTATGTCCGGTATTTCTTCAATGGATTTAATCTATGATGCATTTACTTCAATTCCTCGGTTAGAAGCAAGAAAACCTAAAAACTTACCTGAAGACACGCCAAATGCACATTTTTTGGGATTTAACTTCATATTGAATTTGCGGAGAATCTGAAATGTATCTTACAAATGTTGGATATGATCCCCCGCTTGTGTTGACTTGACTAACATGTCATCAATGTAAACTTCCATGGTTTTTCCCATATGTTCATGAAACAACTTCATTACTAACCTCTGGTACGTTGCTCCAGCATTCTTTAGACCGAAAGGCATGAGTTTATAACAGTAAGTCCCCCTGTTTGTAATAAAAGAAGTTTTTTCCTCATCTGAAGGATTCGTTTTTATTTGATTATATCCTGAATAGGCATTTAAAAAACTCAACAATTTACGTCCTGCAGTAGCATCAATTAGTTGATCTAATATGTGGTAAAGGAAAAGAATCATTAGGGCAAGCTTTATTCAAGTCAGTATAGTCTACACAAACTCGCCACTTAGCATTCTTTTTGGGTACCACTACAGTATTAGCTAGCCAATTAGGATATTTTACCTCTCGGATAGACCCAATTTTTAAAAGCTTTTGTACCTCATCCTGAATCACCTGGTTTTCGAAGGATCCTTGCTTTCTTTTCTTCTATTTGACAGGTGGATATGTTGGATCTTCATTCAGCTTATGGATCATCACCTCCGGGGGTATACTTGTCATATCTGAATGCGACCAAGCAAAGCAATGTTTATTAGCTTTTAAGTATTCAATTAACTTACCTTTCATCTCTGGGCTCAGGTTGGTTCCGATGTAAACTTTTCTGTCTGGCCAATGTATAAACAGCACCACAGCTTCGAGTTCCTCAATTGTTATTTGATGTTTTTGTTCTCTTCTAGCTCTTGAATAGTATCAGGCCTTGATTCTACATCCGTTTGTCCATCTCCAGTTGAGGTTTGAGTTGTTAAATCCTCAATCGAATTCTATAATTGCGATTTTTCATCTGCAACATCATTTTGTATGCTTGAATCTGCCACTGAATTAATACTTCTAGAATCCCGTTGATCACCACGAATTTGTCTAATTCCCCATCAATCTCCTGAATCCAAGGTCTACCGAGGATCATATTGTATGCCATGTCCATATCTATTACTTGAAATTTCGTATCCTTGACTACACCTTCTGCTAATGTGGTGAGTATTATCTCCCCTTTTGTAACAACGCTTGAATTGTCAAATCCAGATAAGGTACTTGCTTTGGGTACCAATTTGTCATCAGCTTGCATTTCGCTTACCACTCTTAAAAGAATGATATGTACAAAGCTACGTGGATCAACCAAAAGTCGTTTCACATTAGTATCATCTACAAGTAAAGATATTACCAGTGCATCATTGTGTGGGATCAACACGCTATCCGCATCTGCATCATCAAATGTTATACTGTCTTCTTCCAAAACTTGGCGAACTCGCTTTCCATGGGTGACTGTGACTTTTGACACCTTTTTTGCAGCCGTATATGTCACACCATTGACCTCCTCCCCTCTGCTTATGACATTAACCGTTCTCTTCGGTAACAGAGGTTTTGGTGGCTCCTGTCTATTATTCAGATATGCTTTCTTACCCTTCTCGCTAAACAAATCAGTTAAGTAACCTTGTTTTTATAAGTGCTCTACTTCACCTTGTAGCAATATGCTATTTTATGACCGTGATCATTATGAAACTCGCACCAGAAATCTGGGTTTCTTCTGTTGGGGTTTGAACTCATTTATTTTGGCAACCGCACCTTATCTCCCATGCTTCTTAAAATAGCTACCAACTCAGACGTGCTAACGTTGAAACTGTAACCACTAATCTTTGATTTTGTACTTCTGTCGTTGTCCCGTGTGTCTCGCTTCTTTTCAAATTTGGATGACGAAACCGTGTCTCTATCCCTTGATCTGGAACCGTACCTCGGGTTCTCCTGTTTAGAATGTGAATCCCTTCCTGCTGGTCCCATGTAAGGTTTGTACCTATTCTTACCTGACCTTTTTGTAGTTTCTGGTCGCCTCGAACTTACTCTTTCATCTCCCCGTGACTGAGTGATAGTATCTTCTTCTATGCGTAGCTCCGTACTATACATGTTGTAAACATCATTCCAAGTTGTTGTAGGGAATTCTCATAAGCTTTCTTTGAGTCTCCTCGTGGCTTCTGAGCTTTTTTCATTTAGGTTACTTGCAAATGCCATAGCCACCCAATTGTCAAGTACACGTGGTAACATCATTCTTTCGCGCTGGAATCTATCCACGAATTCCCTGAGTAGCTCCGTATATCCTTGTTTTATTTTGAAGATGTCTTCCATCCTCTTTTCAACATTTTGAGCTCCCGAGTGTGGTTTTATGAATGAATCTGCAAGCTCAGCAAAACACTCAATAGAATTTTCAGGTAAAAGAGAATACCATGTTAGTGCTCCTTTTGTGAGTGTTTCACCAAATTTTTTGACCAGCACTGATTCAATTTCTTTCTTGGTCAGGTCGTTGCCTTTCACGCTAGTTGTAAATGCAGTTACATGATCTCGTGGATTGGTTGTCCCAACATACTTCGGGATATCGGGCATCTTAAACTTTTTTGGAATTGGCGAAGGCTTCCAGGGTTGTTGAGAATATTTATCAATATCCACCCCTTTGATTATGGGTGGAACACCAAGTATCTGCTCTATTCGATCGTTCATCTCCTTGAGTTGTTTCTGCGAAGTTAGTACTGAACTTTGTAAATCAGAATTAATTGGAATACCTGACCTTCCATCACGAGATTCGCTGGGAGTTCCTCCACTGCCTGAATTGGCGAGTCCCACACGTGGATTTTCTATGGTTGCGGTGTTATTCAGAGGTGGAGTTAGTGGTTCAATTGGCAACCCACTAACAAAAGCTTGAAGAGCATTGTTGACATGTTCTGCAATTAGTTACTTCAATGCTTCATTAATAGCTTGATCATCCCTTTGTTGGTCATTCACATGTGATGTTGATCTGTCAAGTGACCCTTCTCGGAACTATTGAGGAGTGTTTCGGGGCGAAGGGATTGGAGTTCCATCATCTTGTTGATTCTGCTGGTTCAACTGGTTTTTGCTGATTTTGTTGGTTGTTATCGTCAGCAGTCGACATGATTTTTTGACAGAAAAAAGAATTTAGAAAGTGAAAAGATTATCAGATTCCAGGTAACGGAACCAATTTGTTTAGCCAAAAATTGTGTAATTCGGTCAAAGCTTATTTTAAGAAGTACTCGGGCTACTGATAATCAAGAAATTCTATATTTACTTGGTGATAAGAAAGGAAATAGAATATGAGATAGAAAAAATAGCCAATAGTAAGCAAAAGAAAGTAACTGTATTCCAATAATAATCAGAACGTGTATGTACAAATGATATCTCTTTCCCTTATATAGGAGTCTATAGGTACAACGTCTTTCCCCTTTTATGACCGAATCATTATGAGCATTAATGATATTAATGAGACATTATAATTGGTAATCGTAACTGTTCATGAAGATTCTGTAACGTTCGAGATCATTCATGCTCATTAATTGATGATTCATGAATCTTTCCTTTTTAATGTCTTGATTCATTCTGCCGATACCTCTTCATATAACCATTTTAACTTGAGCGACCATATCTTCTCCTCTCGTGAGTGATTTGCTCGTATCTATTACGAATAGTTCTCTTTTAATGCATCTCTCCAGCTGTCGCTTTCTTACTGATCCACGTGTCTTGTCATATCAGCCACTCATATAAATCCACGTGTAATATTTATTTTTACCAATACAATAATGCAGGATATGCACCACATATATTACTTGCACTGTGTAGTTAACTCAACAAATTTGCTTTTATGCAAGAATCAAATTCTGATAAACTTCTATTGATCATTATAGCATTGACGTTCTCTTCGTTTCTATGTGATAAGAACTTTGTTCTTTAACATAAGAGATTTGACTATATATGCACAAGTTATGCTTTGAAGTTCTTATGGCCTCAAAATTTCTAATCACAGAATCCCTCCCTCCTTTAATTTACTGGAAGGAGAGGTCCAATACCTGTCATAACAGTTCTACAATAGTTTCTCAACGGTTGGCGCCGGATTGACCATTCAACTATTCAAGTCACGTAAAAGATACATTTTGACATTTTTTAATAAGGCATATTTTGAGCTCTAAACTTTCTGTTTGAAGCCAAGATGGTTGGTTCCACCATATGGGTGAATGAGTGGCTTGAATCAAATCGTTTGCCTAAAGAAGTGGAATTTTTTTTAAAAAATTCTTCGAACTTTGCAAAAAAATAAAAAATAAATTGGTGATGTATTGGTATTATTTAAACTTTTGAAAATTATGAAAAACTTTTAGCATTTGGCTGAAAATAATTCAAATCTCTTTCACTTGTTTTTGAAACTAACGCACCTAGACTAGGTTTTTACCCTTTAGTTCTTTTTGGATTTCCTTTTTTGAAGCCATTTGGAGCGAAACTTTTCAAAAAATTGACAAAATTTTCAAAAACTTTTCCAAAAATGGTCCTAATTAATGTCCATTGTCTTGCCTTTTCTGAACTATATTTTTCGTTTTTCCTGGACAAATTTTTGATTTCACCAAACATTGAAGTGACTCATCTTGATCATGTCACTAACTGTTCGAAGGGTCACACCAAAATCAATAATTTGGATATTTGCCTTTGGAGGCTGTCAAATTAGTGAGATACATCGGGAAATAGGATTAATTACTTCCTTCGTCCTAATTTATACACCATTTGGATTTCACAGTCAAACGAGTTTTTCTTTTGTTTACCCTAAAATCGGATAACAATTGAATTTATATGCTGTTTTAAGGATACGCGATATAACTTGGTACAGATTAAGAAGAATAAATTAATATTGAAATTGACGACAAAAGAATAAATGCAAACCACATAAATTGAATAGCCTTGGCCCTAGAGTTCAGTCACCCTTGAACCAAAGGATGTTTCAACCGACTTATGAATAGAATAACAAGATAGTGAAAGCTAGAAAACGATAGTATATTGCTTTGTATTGCGTGAATATGATGTGTTTTATAAATAATTAGACCCCCTTTATATAGTAGGGGAGTCCTACTCTTGGTACAGTTCTATATGAGGTAGGAAATCTCATGATTAGCTAATTAATCGACCTCTTTTTGATACGTGCCGGTATTTCCGCAGTGATCCTTGCCCGATTGCAGATATTTAGGCTTTCCGTTATTTTGATCGGTAGGTTTCCCTCGATCTTGCTCCATCTCTATCTTGCTCGGCCTCCATCTTGGCCGATCTTGATCTTCATCGATCTCTGGGTCACAAGCTCGACGATCTATCTTTGCACCATGGCTCGATATAACACGAGGTCAAACCTTGACCTATCGTATTTCGATCTCGATTAATCATGCAAAGGGCAAGCCCAATTTTGACCGTATACAGATAGTCCCCTCGTTTCTTGACGAGAAGATGACAAGAAAAGATGTGAACTTCTGAGTCCCGTCTCGATGGGCCATGACGTAGGCAACAGATGTCACTGATAAGCCCGATTACGATGTAAGCAACAAATGGACATCGAAATATCCCGTCGGTCCAGTTACCAAGGTATTAAATGCCTGTCAGTTGCTGGTCAGCCACCATGGGTTCTGAACCGTCACCGGCAAGTTATAAGTACTGTAACCTTCCTCTGTTCAAGCTTTACGTTCAAAGCTCCTCCTCTTCTTGTTTCTTTTCAAAAAATACCTTTGCTTTGCAACTCTTGCACCCAAATTTCTTGAACTTTTAGCAAACCACATATCATTCTAATTCCTTTTTCTTCTACAATGGCGAAAACTTCTAAGATTGTACCGCAAAAAGAGGCCGCCTCTTCATCACGGCCCGCCGGCGATGGAGCTGCGACGGAATATCCCCTCGAGGATTTTGTTCCGGGAGGGTGCCCTACTATTGCTGATTTCAAGATTGAAAAGACCTCCTCGGTACCGGGCCGATATGAACCGGTCTCGAGGTACATATGCGCAATTATCGATGGCCTCCTTACCAAGGTTAAAGAGGATTGCAACTGGGTTGATAAGCATGTGGTGGTACCTTCGCCTGAGGAATCGATCACTACCCACGTGGAGGGTTTCCTAAGTGTTTACACTTACCCCTTCACGTTGGGTCCCTTAGACCCTTTCATCATCGACTTCTGTTAGAGATACAACGTGACCCTTAGCCAAATCCATTCTTCCTTCTGGAGAATAGTGATTCTCCTCCGATTCTTCATAAGCAAAATCGAGGGATGTCCTTTCACCCTCGATAACCTTATGCGCCTTTACAGTCCCCGACTCTATCGAGGAGGGTTGATCAAGGTTGCTCTCCGGGCCAGCAATGCCCCATTTTCGAGCATAAACGAGGCTCATGACCGAGGTTGGATGGGCCGATTCGTCCGAATAAGAACTTCGGACGTGATCCCTTCTGAAGACATGCCGTTTCTTGAGAAATGGAACACGAATCGTGAGTAGTACTTCACCTTGAATGTTCAATTTTGCTATTTTACTTCTTATCTTCTTTCCTCATCTATGTTTTTGTCGTTGCAGCTGTGGCCCAGGTACCGGACGTAGTTCCCGAACTCAAATAATGGGTAGAGGGCCTGGTGTCACAGAGACCATACTCCGAGCGTGCTTGGATGGAGTTATCGAAGGGTCAATAGGAGGCCCGTAATCATGGTAGGTTTTCTCCTCTAATTCAATATTGTTTGATTTCCTTCTTGCACTGTGGAATTCTCATTTGCGTTGTTTCCTTTTGTAGGTCTCCCTAAAGATGTTTCTATGAGGCCACCATCCGGTGATGAGGATGTGCCTGCCGAGTCCTTTGCTTCGAAGCAAGGCAACGACAAGAAGAGAAAAAGAGTCTCGAGTCCCCCGAACTTAGAAAAGAAGAGACCGGCGAGGAGGTCTCGCAAGCCCGGGGGGGCTTCGGCTCTCTACCTTTGGACTCAATCCATCGACTAAGGGATGAGTCCGAATGAGAAGAAGAAGAGGAAGATAGGTCTAAACTGGTGGCCCGCGTATGGGCTGGTGCTTCGATACAAAAGCCCTCCGAACCGGAGGAGGTTAATGAGGGAGCTTTGGCCGAAGTTCCCGAACCAGAAGGAGTTGAGGCCACTCCATCCCAAGCTTAGATGGTCGAGAGAGGGACCGGGGGTAAGGCTTCTCGAGCAGCAGAAGATGTCCCGAGGGACGAGCTCGGAGTGATCGATATTTCTGGATCCCCTTAGATTTCGGGCGCTGTGATCAGCGAGGCCGGTATGTTGGAAGGTCGTTCTTACGAGGGGCCTCAGGGGGCGACTGATGTCCATGGCTTCTTGGACGGATTTGAGTCCGCTGCCTTGGAGGATGTCATCGGGTTTGGTGACTTACCGGTGCCAAAGAAAGTACTATCATCGGGTGCTACGGGGTCTTCATCGAGCCCAAAACTGGTGGATCGATTCCCAGCCACAAGAGTTAACTCCGATCGCAAGCGGTCGATAGCTTTTTCTGTCCCGAAGGATGCCCGGATCTTCTCTGCCCCTGTGGGGGTTGCTAGTTACCTTAGATACTTGGTGACCGAGGAAGACCTGGCCGTGATGAATGCGGTGGGAGCTCCTTGCCTATTTAATGAGGCCCAACATGCTCTGAATCAGGTAACTTCGAGGTTCACTTCATTATTTATTTTAAACTTGGAGTTGTAAATAATTCTAACTTATTCTTTCTTGCTTGTAGGCTTTGGTGTTGCATCACGAGGCTTTCCTCCGAATTCGGGAGGAGCACCAGGCTGAGGTTCGGGAACTCACCGAGAAAAGGGATGTTTACAAGCTTTAGAGTGAGAAGCTTCAGGCCGAATTATAAGCGGCTCGGGGGAAGCATACCGAGATGGCCGAGAAGGTATTTTGAGTGCTTCACGATAGTGAAGACGAACTGGAGATCACTACTAATGATCTGATCCTGAAGGTTTGTCAGAGGCTTGAACAGATCAGATAGCTTCAGGAACAAGTAGATACAATACGGGCCGAGGCTGAGGAGTTCAAGAAAAATATGGACATCTTGGCCCCGAAAAATGAGGCCGTCCAAGCAGAGCTGGAGTCGGCCGAGTCCCAGCTCCGGGCTGCAAGAGATTAAACCTTGGTGCAGGTCAAGAAAATCGAGGAGCTTCAATCCCAACTGGACTCGGCTATTTCTAATAAGGCCAATGAACTTGAGGAGGCCAAATCTGAGGTGGCCATGGCCAACACCAAAGCCGATGCTAAAGTGGCCCAATATAAGGTCGATGTCGAGGCCATCCAGGCGCAAGCCAAAAGCATGGTGGATCATGCAAAGTGGCAAGCTCGAAGGGAAGCCCTGGAGGAAGTCCATGCTCAAGGCTTCGATATACTGGCCGAACTCGAGAACGCCAAAACAGAAGAAGCCAGGGCTAGAAAGTTGGCCTTTCCCGAGGAAGACTCAGAGAGTTTAAGTGAATCTGAAGGCGGTGAAGATCCCTAGGGCGGAGATGCTGCCTCCGATGAAGACCAGGCCATTTAGGCCTTTATATTTTTTGCTTTTCTTTCGCATGTTTCGGCCATTGTAAATTTTTGAATTAAGCCATTTTGGCCTCTGTAAAAGACTATTAGGTAAATATATACAAGGCTTTTTTTCCCTTTTGTATTTCGAATTTTTCCTTTGCTTTATTACTTGTTTTCACAAAGGTCGGAATGCCTTAGTATAAAATAACTTAGGTTGTGTAAGTTTGAACAAACCCTACCTTCACATTATTCTGTTCTGAGGCGTTTTGGGTTCGGTGTCACCGGAAACTTTCTCCCAAAGTAAGTGATTCAATATATAGTTTGCCGAGGGTAGCCTTTAGAACCCGTTATGAAAATTTTGAAGGCCTATTTTTTGTTACGGTTCTCAGACGTCTCCGAGCCGTGTTAATATAGCCGTGGCCTTTTAATTTCGGGCATAGCCCAGTGGTCTTGCTTTCCCGAGTTATCCTGGCTTGCCTAAGATAAGAGTCCCCGAGTGGGTATGGCCGTGGCCTTTAAAATTCGGGGGTTGCCTAATAGGTCTTGCATCCTCGATGTTTAATAGCTCGATCTGTTCGAGTTTGTTTTTGGACGGCAGTCCCCGAGTGAGGGAGTGATCATCCGAATTCTGGTTATAGTCGGCCCTTGAGCTCGTTTCTTTGAGGAGAACAAAACTACGAAAGTCTTTAAGGGATGTAAAGAGAAATCTTTTATACATAAGATGAATACAAGGAAAGTACTTCTCTTTATTCTTGTGCTAAACGGTTATACATGCGTACATGTTTTATGCCAGGGCTCGAGTAATCTATGTGGGCATAGTTCTTTTGACCATTTGGCCTTTACAACAAATCCTACCTGTCGAGACCCTTTCATTACGAAATAATTTCCTTGCTAAAGCAATTCAATATCCGAGGGTAATGACCCCCAATATTCGAGGTTGAATGTAGAGAAATCTTGGATACTATAAATAAAATCTTCGACACCGATTCGTGATCGGCCTTTGATTCTAAGTTAGTACGACTCACTGTTGCCTCGTTAAAAACCTTGTCGCAAAATCCAATTGGGACAAAACCAGTCTAAGGAAAAAATAGTGCAACGCGTGCTTTTAGACCTAAAGACTTCGTGCTACTTTTGGTCGATCACCTGCAAGTGTTAGTCAAATAATAAAAGGAAATGAGTGTGGTCGTACCTTAGCAGTAATATCGTTTTAGGTGAGTTACATTCCAATTGCTTGGTAGTTGTTCCCCGTTCAACATCCCGACATTAAAGTATCGAAGGTTGGCCCTTCGATTATAATACCTTTCGATCCGCTGCTTTTGGGCGGCCAATCGGACAAGGGCGGCTTCACGCCTTTCATCCAATAGTTCCAAGCTAGTATTCATAGCCTCGTCGTTGGATTCCTTTGTAGCATATCGGAACCTGATACTTGGCTCCCCGACTTTGACCGGCATTACATCTTCGGTGCCATAAACTAATGAGAATAGGGTAGCCCCGGTACTGGTATGCGGTATGCCCAAAAAACTTCGGGAAGAATTTTCTTCCATTTTCCATTGGCATCGGTCAACCTTTTCTTCAGGTTTTGGATTATGGTTTTGTTGGTCGATTCAGCTTGTCTGTTCCCACTGGGGTGATAAGGTCTGGACAAGATCCTTTTAATCTTATGATCCTCGAGAAACTTGGTCACTTTGCTGCCGATAAATTATTTCCCGTTGTCACATATGATTTCGGATGGCTTCCCGAACCGACATATGATGTGGTCCCAAATGAAGTCGATGACTTCCTTCTCCCTGACCTTCTCGTACGCCTGGGCTTCAACCCACTTAGAAAAGTAGTCAGTCATAAATAAGATAAATTGAGCCTTACCTGGTGCCCATGGAAGAGGGCAGACAATGTCCATTCCCCACTTCATGAATGTCCATGGCGACAAGACCTACTGCAGCAGTTCTCCAGGTTGATGAATCATTGGAGTATGTCTTTAGTATTTATCACATTTTTGTACGAACTCCTTTGCATCTTTTTTCATATCTATCCAGTAATAGCCGGCTTTGATTACCTTTCAAACCAATGATTCGGCTCCTGAGTGGTTCCCGCGGGTGCCTTCGTGGACTTCCCTCAGAACGTACTCGGTAATTCCCGGTCCCAGACAGAGAGCTAGGGGCCATCGAACATTCTTCTGAACAAGGTTCCGTCCGCGGACTAGCTAAATCGAGCTGCCTTTGTGCGCAGGGCCCTCGACTCTGCAGGATCTCAAGGTACTTTGCCAGTCTTCAAATATTCTATGTATTTATTCCTCCAATCCCAAGTTAGGCTTGTAGAGTTTATTTCGGCGTGACCCTCCTCTACTACCGATCTCATGAGCTGTACGACTGCCCCCGATTTGAGCTCGTCGTCTTCGACGGAAGAGCCTAAGTTTTCTAGTGCATCGACCTTACTATTCTGATCTCGAGGTACGTACTGCAAAGTCCTCTTTTTGAATCGATCTAATGTCAGCTGTAGCTTATCCAGGTACCTTTGCATCCGTTCTTCTCTGACTTCGAGCATTCCGTCAACTTGATTTACCACAAGGAGGGAGTCGCACTTAGCTTCGATCACCTCCACCCCTAAACTCTTTGCCAATTCAAGACCTGCAATCATGGCCTCATATTTGGCCTCGTTGTTAGTCAATTTTACAGTTCTAATGGACTACCTGACTATATTGCCCGTGGGTGAATTTAGTGCAATGCCAAGTCTGGACCCCTTTACGTTCGATACCGTCCATAAAGAGGGTCCAAATTGTTGAAGAGGTCCCCGAGTTTATCAATAACTCTTTTTCAACCTCGGGTATCAAGGGTGTCGCGCCCCCTTTTTCCTCGCGGAGTTCGGGTTTCGACATTTTGGGGACAACTCCTTTCCTTTTGGGAATTGGGTATGAGATTTGAAGAGTCGCCACCGAACAGATTAAGGTGCGTTAGGGCACCTAGAACAAATAGCTCGTGTACTAGTTTAAATCACTAGAGATTGGGTAAGGGCTCGAAAGTACCTTGAGGGAAAGTTGTCAGGCACCCCTAGAGGTCCACAACGGTGGGTCCCGGCCAAACTCAATTAAGCGAATTAGTCGTAAAGCAAATAAATAACAGATATTACTTTAAAATGGGCATAAAGGGGTCCTAGGTTTTTTAGCCTATAGGATCACTTCTATGCAATACTTGGTAATCGTCCCCAAGTTGGGGGTGCTACACATAGCATTAGCGCACAGGTCACCATATCTTTTACTACCCGATTACCCTCCCCTTAATTATTACCTAAGCGTTCTAACATCATCGAATACGTATCCTATGCGTGCACTACCCGTCCCTTACCTATGGCCCTGGAGGTGTTTAAGACCTCTATTTAAGGTGGTTCTAGACTCACCTATGGTGCGTAAAAGGAGAAAATCTAAGCGACAAACAAAAACAGGTAAGACTGTGACATAAAGAGCAATTAAGGGGCTCATATTTACCTCCACAAATAGGCAAAACAAGTGCACGCCATTCAAATAAGCAGTTTTTATAATTTTAGGAGCCCTATTGGCAGGATATCTAAATGAGTACAAACAGAATGTACAACAGTTTTATTTAGGCGAGGCAGAGAGTACCTATCAGTTTGCCTACTGATTTTTTATCACTTACTGATTCTGAGTACGTTTCAAGCAGCAAGAAAATCACAATTTTAAAACCAGGAATTAATTGCCCTACACGCTTGCCTAAGTGATAACCGGTAGAATCCTATAGACATGGTATCTAAACATTAATCAAACCATAATTTTATAAACCAGTGATTAATTTAAACAGGCGGATTTTTATCTTTTGGACCCTATAGGCATGCTTTCTAGGTGCTGAAACTGATTACAAGCGTTATTTTACGACATAGAAACTGATCTTATACACGTTCCCTATAGGCATGATATCTAACTTGTCAAACTGATTTTAAATATAATTTCCTATGGACATGGTATCTAAGTGAGCAGAATATTATACGAGTTGATGATTCCAACAATCCTATAGGCATGGTTTCTAATGCACATTGAAACTTGAGAATATGCATGAACATAAATTTTGATACAGAATTGATAAACGTCCTATAACAGGATTTCTAGGATGTGAAGTGGAAATTCAGGACAAATATGAAGATAAGGCCTACAGGCATGGTTTCTAATGCATATAAATAATCATAACAATCCTAAAGACATGATTTCTACCCGATCCCAACAAAGATATATAAGAATCCCTCCCTGTTTTACTAATAACCCTAATATATATTTTTACAAAGATTATTATTACAACCCAATAATAATAAATTACACAATGAAAGAACCATTATACTATAGGGAGCCTTAATAGGCCCAATATCAACCTGGGAACCAGGCCTTCAAACACAGCATCTCTGAGCGTAGTGATAGCCTATCCATAACACATAAAACTGGTTCCTGGTATGTCAAAGTTTCCAAGGGCCTCAGGCACCTCGGGCAATGCTCACACCAGAATAAGATATTCAACAAAATTCACAAAGGATTGGAGAACCAGCCCCAATGTGTCAGAGTTCAGAGGAGTCTCATGGATCCTAAGCAGTGCTCACACTGGGGGTGGCAGGACCCTAGACAGCTAAGAGTAAGAGTTGAAAAATAGTATATGAAGTAGGAGATAGTTTTTAGGAAAAACAGTTTGGATTTTAAATGTTAGTAGAAATAGATTACCAGATTGTAAGAACTACAAGCAGAACCATATTTAGCAGATGGAGTTCAGACATGAACTCCAGTAGTCAAACAGAGTCACAATCAATTCAAACAGGGTTTCACATTGCCTGGGATTGACTTAGTTCATAAGCTATTACTAGGTGAGCATATAGGCATATATTAAGCAGAGAACACCATGCTGGGATCAAGTTACTGATCAGACAGTCATACAGAAAAGGCAGCAAAAGTTGAGAGCATAGAAATCATTAATTAGGAACTTGTTAAGGTAAACTCCTTCCTCAGGTATTTCATCTTCTTCTTCTTCTGAGTCACTATCCTTATATTGCGTTGTCTCATTACATGTCATAGTCATTGGTTCATCAGGAAAAGTAATAATAACGCTGTAGAAGAAAAAAATGTGAAAGATAATAATGAATACTAAATAGCAATGCATTGATTTAAATTTAAAAATATCCAAAACAGGTACGACTCGATGGCTCGAGCAATTATTTCAAAACAAAAATGCGTCTTTAAAACAAAATTACTGAAAATATCCTAAATGCCTAGTATGGCTATATAAACAAATCAGGCTAATTTCCAAGCTACCCAAGGACTCGGCGGGCCCGGGATGGTGTGTCAGTCCAATTCCTGAGAACAGCTCCCTTCTCCACAGTCTGAATGGTGAGGCCTTCTTTCTTCTCCTCCTCAACTATCACACTGCAATCCATATTCTCATCTTCCAGGAACAAGTTTCTCAACCCAGCCAAAGCTTCCTCCTCTGTAGATCCCCATATTGTATCGGCCTGGTGAAAAGTCTGACTTAGGTGTGGTACCGGCTGCTCGAGAAGGTAATAAGGACCACGCCATGGAGGAGATCAATCATCATATTCCTGCCAGGTGTACTGATACCCAAGTCCAAAGGTGGTACCGTGACATTTCAACTGTATCGGTTTGGTAATGCCCTGGAGTTCCTTCCCAAGCCCTTTGCCGGGTTCATACCCAGACCACGCCAGTATGCTTTCTATTTTGTTATTCCACCACTTGTCCTTCTCAATTGCGTTGACATGTTTAATGTGATGATAAGTTTCTCCACCCAGCCTTCTTCTATTCTCGATAACCAGGATAGTTTGACTGGTGTAAATGAGGTTACTTCCATCTCCATGAATGATCACCTCCTGATGGTTCCACTCGAACATCACGGCCTGGTGCAGCGTGGAAGCCACAGCCCCAACGGTATGTATCCAAGGTCGACCTAATAGAAGATTGTATGTAGCTGATATGTCTAGTACTTGGAACTCAACATCAAACCAAGTTGGTCCCATCTGCAGACAAAGGTTAATCTCCCCTATCGTGGCCCTTTGAGACCCATCAAATGCTTTCACGTTCATACTTCCTGCCCGTATCTTAATGGAAGTCTTTGCCCAACCTTTTCAGAGTAGTCAATGGACAAATGTTAAGGCTTGAACCCCCATCTATCATGACCCTAGCGATGAATTTGTCCTCAAACTGTACTGTGATATGCAATGCCCTATTGTGACTTAATCCTTCAGGTGGTAGTTCATCCTCGTGGAAGGTGATCTTGAGACTCTCTAGTACTTGCCCTACCATGTTGGCCATCTCTCCACTGTGATATTATTGGGCACATAATCTTCATTCAACACCTTCATCAGAGCACTCCTGTGCGCCTCCAAATTTTGCAATAGCGACAAGATGGATATTTGGGTAGGAGTCTTGTTTAAATGATCAACAACAAAGTATTCTCTCGCCTGTAATTTCCTCCAAAGATCGTCTGGTCCAGTTTCAATGACGGGTTATTTAGTAGCAGCCTCCTTGCCTGATCCTCCCAAATTTTCGGGTGTATAGATCCTACCAGTTTTGGTCATTCCCTGCGCGACACCAGATTCTTCCATCGTTGCTTTTCCTTTTTGCCTAGCTTTGGCGACGTAATCCCAAGGCATGGCGGTGGACTTGAAAGGAGGTGTGGTTGCTACTATCACTGTGAAAGGTGTGGCCACTTCTACCTCAAATGGAACAGGTGTGGCTGTAGGTGGTGTTACTTCTGCCTCAAATGGAACCGATGTGGTTACCTCAACCTCAACTGGCGGCTGTACCTGTACCACAATGGGATTGAGCATGACTGCGGGCTTTTTAGGATCGTCACCCTCTTTGATAAGTCCAATTGATCCCTCGGGATCGCACTCCTCGTCAGTTTCTATCACATTGATCAATGGCGTGCCCCTTCATACCAGAATGATATGCACATGTTTTATTCGGGCTGACCCATTGAGATGAATTCTCCATTGCCACAGCGGGAATAGGGGTGACATAACCAACAGCTTTCAATCTTTCGTACAACTGATCGATGGGTTCAGCAATGGCGGTGTATTTTCTAGGTGGTTTGTGATCAAAATTAGGTCAGGGTTTCTGGTAATTTAGACGAGCTGGAGGTGAATGATTGTAGGCTGGTTGGGTGTTATAAGTGTAATAGACGATGGCGGGTTGAGAATATCTGGGAGGTGAGGGTTGGTATGTAGGTGGAGGTTTTTGGTATGTGAGCGGAGATTTTGGGCCTTGGGCCACCATTACTGCCCCTAGTTCTTTCTTTTTTTATATGCCACCTGATTGTAATGCTTTATTCGTGGCCTACAATGCCTCGAAATTTGTCACCATCCCACTTTTAATACCCTCTTCGATCCTTTCTCCGAGTTTGATGATATCGGAGAACTTATGATTCTCAATAACCATTAGCCTCTCATAATACTGTGGGTCCTATGACCGGACAAAGAACTTGTTCATCTATTCCTCGTCTAATGCCGGTCTGACCTTGGCTGCTTCTGACCTCCACCGAGTAGCATACTCGTGGAAAGTCTTAGTTGGCTTCTTCTTTAGGTTCTAGATATAGAAGACATCTGGTGCATTCTCCGTATTGAACCTGAACGGTCCATAAACTCTGATGCCATGCTCACCCAATTGGCCCATTTCTTAGGATTCTGGCTTATGTACTAGGACAGGGCATCTCCTGTAAGACTTCTCACGAAGAGCTTCATTCGAATCCTTTCATCTTTTCTGACCCCCACGAGCTTGTCACAATAAGTTCTCAAATGAACCTTGGGATCACCTGTTCCGTCAAACATTTCAAACTTGGGAGTTTTGTAACCCTCCGACAGTTCCACATCTGGTTGTATGCATAAATCCTCGTAGTTCAGACCTTATATCCCTTTACCTCCTTCAACACCCTGAACGCGACTTGTCAACTTCTTGAGTTCCTCGGCCATGTTCTTGATGAGCAGGTCCTTCTCATTGGATTTTGGTGTATAAGAGATTGGTTGAGTGGAATGAGGCAATGTTTCCACGTATATGGGGTTGTTTTGGTGGGCGCTAGGGATTTAGGTGTAGTGGTGGTCGTTGGTCGAGTTTTGAGGATCAGGAATAGGTTGTGGTGTGTTCTGAGGAGTGTGATAGGTAGTGATTTATTGGTACTGGGTCGGTTGATGATGGTGTTGTGGAGGAGTTGGTACCAGAAGAGGATTGGGATTTTGAGGTGGTGTGGCGTATTGATGGGGTGCGGGAGGATTTTGTGGACGTTGGCTTGGCGTATTTTGAGGAGGTGCTGGGTTTTGAACATTTTGTTGGTTAACGTCTGGGACGTTCAAAGTGAGGGAGAGGTTTGCCAAGTTGCGGACCTGCTCAAGTTCTCCTTGTAACTCTAGTATTTTCTGCTCTAATCGTAGGACCAAATCATTCTGAGCCGGAGTACTCTGACCGTCTGAAGTTTCAATATTCTCAGCATATTCTTTTCGTATTCCACTCAAGTCATCCATCTTAGCATTTCCTCTGCTTTTCGGATTACTCGGGGGAGGAGGAGGTGGAGGCCCTCTACATCTGGTGCAATATGCTGATGATGCCAGTATGTGCGAACCAACCTTAGGGGATGGAAATAATAAAAATAAAGAAAAACAAAAGGTAAACAAGTTAGTAAGGATTCTGAAAAATGTTTGCAGTATTTAAACACATATTGCGGGAATGTAATTTCGCGTCCTAGTTTGGAAGCCTCGTTGTGCCCAAGGTAGGCCTACGGCACGTTGATTTGGAGAATTTCAGTGCCAAAAATTGCCTCATTTCATTAATGTAAAAATAGATGAATCTAAAACGACACTAAATAAGATAAGTCACTAATGCACTTGGCCTTATTACATTTGAAAAAGCAAATAATCCTAATCTATTTGGTCCCAGAAGAACCTTCTCCAGGCTGGATGCTCTTGTCGATCAAATTCCCCAGTCCGCGCAGGTTCAGCAGTAGGTATGCTCTTGCTAAATGTCCTCCTTCGCTTCCTTCAGTATTCTGGCAATCGGTGACTCTCTTCCTCATTTTGCCCTCCAATTCCATCAGACTGTTCTCCAGATATTCCATCCTTTCGCTTGGTTTGACAACCCTCTCCCTCCATTCATTAATTAGTTCCATATCGGTCTTGTGTTGCTTCATGTGCTCAGCCTCATATTCGTGAACTCTTTTGTGCAGTTTGTTGTACTTCACTTGTGCCTCGGCAACTTCATCTATGACTCTATTTCCTGGACAACCCTTGGCTCGATTATTCCTGCTATGTTATCCTCTAACCATGAGGAATAAAAGTACACATGACCGGCATGATACCGATATGGCTCGATGGTATCCTTTTCCACAATAATTTTCAAATGCCACATGTGCTAAGCTTCACATTTGTATGGGACGTCGTCATCCTAAAAATCTGCCCTGTAGTGACACATTTTAGCAACTCGTGGTATAACCTGCTTCCTGCCTGCTTGTCTCACAACCTTGATGGGAGCATAAGGGTATATGCCCCTCAACCCGATTAGTACCAAGTGGAACATCCCTAGATATGATGATGAACTTGTCGGTAGGGAACCATTCGAACATCCATTGAACCTGATCCTCGGTCAAATTTTTGAAAAACTGCACCCATCCTATAGCATCTTCTGGTTGACAAAACCTGTCTGGGATATAGGTCATTTTCTTAGTATGATGGAAAGCTATGTGATCATTCCACGGCCTTCGCGGAAGCTCTTGACGGTATTGACCCTTTTGGAGATGCTCTAACAACCAAACTTGTAACAGCAGATTACAACCTTCAAAGTATTTGTACCCCTTTTGACAACGCTCTAAGGCCCGGTATATGTCTGCTGTGATCATAGGGACAATGGTATATATCTGCCCCTCGATCCCATCCATCAAGGTTTTAGCTACCATGGCCAGTCTGGTGCGGATTATGTCCCCTTAGATTGGGAACACTAACATACCCAAGAAACAGACAACGAACACAAAAACCCTGTGGTGAATCCAACCCAAGGAAGTGATGGAGAATTCGTCATCAAAAATACGATAAGATCTACTGTGACCGTATCGTTCATAGAGGAAGTCGAAGGGTATGTAGGAATTTTTCAGGCACTCTAAGTCATCATTCTTCTTTAATCCCATCATCTTCAGAAACCCCCTAGTAGAGCAATTTTCCGGCACCAATAAACTAGGACTGTCCCAAGGTAGCCCGCGAATCCCCCTATTTCTTCCAAGAGAGGGGTCATTTCTATGTTTCCAATGCGAAAAACGGCTCTTTCTTTGTCCCAGAACATTGTGGCAGCTTCGATTAACATGTTGTTCGGCTGGAGGTCCAATAAAGAAGGCAAGTTTCCTAAGACCCTTTTCACATGATTCTTATCACTTGATGGAAGATCCTCCTACCAATATAGCAACAATGGTGGTGTGTTACGGACCATGACGAACCTGGAGACTTCGTGCCTCATTTTCTGCAAAACAAATATGGTTAGGCCCTTTCCATCTCCAGATCTGACTATCTATACAACAATGATTAGTATATTGGCACTTATTTCTCCAAAATTAATGCACACAATCGTGGTTGCGTCCGTTGGGATTATGGAAAACCCGATGGACTTTTGGACGAGGCTTCTCTTAAAGGGTTATTATGTGGACAACATATTAACCCGGCTGGGTTTCTATAGAGGTCTAGACCGGTACCCTCAAGTGGACAACTTGAGGGGGAAAGGCATGGAACCGTCGACTGCACCACTGATCGACTAGCTTTACCGCAAATACGCCTTTCCAGATTTAAAGGGTGATACATAGGAAGGGAGCAAACACTCATCAAGCAATTCTATAGGATTGATTACGCACGAGTGGAATATGATGTTGAGCATGATTTATGCAACAATAAATATCATGTTGTCACGTATTTGCACGTAAAAAAAATGATAAATGCAGTATTTAATAATCGAAAGATGTTTAAGAAAGAAAACAAGGAGACAAGTCTGTTTCTGTAATAAAGGAAATCGTAAATGCTTGAAAAATAGGCAATTAAATCCAAATAAGGGGGAAAGGGAAAGGGTGCACATGTATTAATAGAATAAAGCATGCTTAAGACTAATTCACAAAAAAAGTTTGTTATGGTAAGAGCCTAAAATATCCCCAGCAGAGTCGCCATGCTGTCGCGCCCTCTTTTTCCTCGCGGAGTCCGGGTTTTGACATTTTGGGGACAACTCCTTTCCTTTTGGGAATTGGGTATGAGATTTAAAGAGTCTCCACCAAACGAATTAAGGTGCTTTAGCGCACCTAGAACAAATAACTCATGTACTAGTTTACATCACCAGAGATTGGGTAAGGACTCGAAATTACCTTGAGGGGAAGGTGTTATGCACCCCTCGAGGTCCACAACGGTGGGTCCCGGCCAAACTCAATTAAGCGAATTAGTCGTAAAGCAAATAAATAACAGATATTACTTTAAAACGAGCATAAAGGAGTCCTAGGTTTTTTAGCCTATAGGATCACTTCTGTGCAATACTTGGTAATCGTCCCCAAGTTGGGGTGCTACACATAGCATTAGCGCACATGTCATCATATCCTTTACTATCCGATTACCCTCCCCTTAATTATTACCTAAGCGTTCTAACAACATCGAATATGTATCCTATGCGTGCACTACCCGTCCCTTACCTATGGCCCTGGAGGTGTTTAGGACCTCTACTTAAGGTGGTTCTAGACTCACTTATGGTGCTTAAAAGGAGAAAATCTAAGCGACAAACAAAAACAAGTAGGACTGTGACATAAAAAGCAATTAAGGGGCTCATATTTACCTCCATAAATAGACAAAACAAGTGCACGCCATTCGAACAAGCAGTTTTTATAATTTTAGGAGTCCTATAGGCAGGATATCTAAATGAGTACAAACAGAATGTACAACAGTTTTATTTAGGCGAGGCAGTGAGTACCTATCAGTTTGCATAATGATTTTTTTTATCACTTATTGGTTCTGAGTACGTTTCAAGCAGCAAGAAAATCCCAATTTTAAAACCAGGATTTAATTGTCCTACAGGCTTCCCTAAGTGATAACCGGCAGAATCCTATAAACATGGTATCTAAACGTTAATCAAACCATAATTTTATAAACCAGTGATTAATTTAAACAGGCGGATTTTTATCTTTTGGACCCTATAGGCATGCTTTCTAGGTGCTAAAACTGATTACAAGCGTTATTTTACGGCATAGAAACTGATCTTATACACGTTCCCTATAGGCATGATATCTAAGTTGTCAAACTGATTTTAAATATGATTTCCTATGGACATGGTATCTAAGTGAGCAGAATATTATACGAGTTGATGATTCCAAAAATCCTATAGGCATGGTTTCTAATGCAAATTGAAACTTGAGAATATGCATGAACATAAATTTTGATACAGAATTGATAAACGTCATATAACAGGATTTCTAGGATGTGAAGTGGAAATTCAGGACAAATATGAAGATAAGGCCTACAGGCATGGTTTCTAATGCATATAAATAATCATAACAATCCTAAAGACATGATTTCTACCCGATCCCAACAAAGATATATAAAAATCCCTCCCTGTTTTACTAATAACCCTAATATCTATTTATACAAAGATTATTATTACAGCCCAATATGAATAAATTACACAACGAAAAAACCATTATACTATAGGGAGCCTTCATAGGCCCAATATCAACCTGGGAACCAGGCCTTCAAACACACCATCTCTGAGCATAGTGATAGCCCATCCATAACACATAAAACTGGTTCCTCATGTGTCAAAGTTCCCAAGGGACTCAGGGACCCCGGGCAATACTCACACCAGAATCAGATATTCAGCAAAATTCACAAAGGATTGGAGAACCAGCCCCAATGTGTCAGAGTTCAGATGAGTCTCATGGACCCTAAGCAGTGCTCACACTGGGGGTGGCAGGACCCTAGACAGCTAAGAGTAAGAATTGAAAAATAGTATATGAAGTAGGAGATATTTTTTAGGAAAAACAGTTTGGATTTTAAAAGTGAGCAGAAACAGATTACCAGATTGCAAGAACTACATGTAGAACCATATTTAGCAGATAGAGTTCAGACATGAACTCCAGTGGTCAAACAGAGTCACAATCAATTCAAACAGGGTTTCACATTGCCTGGGATTGACTTAGTTCATTAGCTATTACTAGGTGAGCATATAGGCATATATTAAGCAGAGAACAACATGCTGGGATCAAGTTACTGATCAGAAAGTCATACAGAAAAGGCAGCAAAAGTTGAGAGCATAGAAATAATTAATTAGGAACTTGTTAAGGTAAACACATAAAGCAGGACAGGAAGGAAAGCATTCTAGTTGAGAAACAAGTAGACAAGTATCCTGGATCAAACAGGAACATGCTAAAGTGTATGAACCATATTGACATATTGGACAAGACAAATTCACAAGGGTTAAAGCATGCTAGTTAACAGAAACATAAGGGCAAACAGAGATATGTTGATATCTACAGTAGATTGACATGATAACAGAGATAGACATGCTGTTTAAAAGCAGGAAACAGGAAGAACATAGGTCTAATTATATAGCATTTTGAATGATAGCAAAAGTGGAGACATACCAGTTAAGAGATAGCAACAGGAAAGTGAAGCAAATAGGATCCAAGAGTCCAGCCTTGGCTTTCAGCTGGCTAGACAGTGCAACGTACACAAGTAACAGGAAGAATTGCGATGGAGAGTGTGTATGAATAAGAGCAAGAGTTTGTGTGTGTGTTTCTGTGTCTTTCTATGTATGTTCGTGTGTTTTAAAGAAGTCGGAATGGGGGAATTATATAGCACTTAGCAGGGTGAAACAAATAAGGCAAAGAATAATTCAGAGTTCACAAATAAGGTATACGAATGAAATCAATCAGTTAATTGGGGCTAAACTAAATCAAATAACTCAACAGAATCCGGAAAGACCCCTTAAATTAGGGGAAATCAATTAACAACCCAGATTGGGGTTTAAACAAGGCAAAAAAAATCAATCAAAGACCATCTAGGAGTCGGCTAAAGCAATCAAATCCCATACACCGGGTTAATAAACTAATTAAGGCAAGTAATAGCAATTAGGAGTCACAAATAAGGAAAATAGGTAAAAAAATCACAAAGGAGTACCAATCTCGCCAGAAAAATTATAATTTGAACTCCAATAAAATCAGTCAATCTCTTCTAATTGACAGAGGTAAAAATAACGGGCAAATACCAGAACAACTAATGAAATAATCAGAAACCCTAGGGTTTAGAACATAGACAATCAAGCAAACAAAGAGTAACGTAATCAAACACTCAAACTTTTTTAGAATTTTTTTACAGAAACGCAAAGAAATGAAACCCTAGTTTTAGAGAAATATTAAAATCGGTTAATAGTAAGAAAAGTAGAAGATTTTTGAAGAGAAATATCAGATAACCTCAAAATCATCTCAAATCTACAAAGATCTGAACATACTCGAGTAGAAAGAGATTAGGGTTTTGAAGAATGGAACGAGGTGAGAAAAATCTAGTTAAGAACCGGAGTTTCAAACCATAATCATAAAGATAATAATACTCACAAACATAGCAATGAACACAAGGCAGGTTCATCGAAGAGATGAAGAGTTTAGGTCGACTCTGAGTTGAATCTCTTCGAGATTCCTCAGATAACAGCAAAAATCGAACAACCAGTGAAGGTAAGAGACCGGCTGGGGCCTAAAATCAAAGAGAAACCCAATGGAACGGAGGGTTTTCCGGTGACAGTGGCTAGGGTTAGGGGAGCATCTGAGAGAGAAAAGAGAAGATAGGGATTCAGGGGCAGCAGTTTGTGTAAAATGAGGTAGGGTTTGGGGTTTGGTATATTAAAAAGGGAAAGAGTGTCCTGGACTGATGATCTCTTGAGATCAACGGCCAGGATTGAATCTGGGGTTGGGGCGGGTTAAAATAATTGGGTTATTGGATTTGGGTTAGATTAGGGTATTCGGATAAGGTTTAATTGGGCTGGGGTCCGAAATTGATTAAGAAAAAAGGGGCTATTATTTAAATACTCAATTAACTTAATAAAACAATTTTATAAAATAATTTATAAATGATAAAAATATCATTTGTGCATGAAAATAATTTATAATAATTACTTAGTATTATAAAAATATAAAAGTTTATTTTCTTGTGAAATAAGGTATTTATGCACACATGGGGCCATTATTGCAATTATAACCCTAACATGTACATATGGTTATTTATGAAATAATTAAAGCTTAGTACAAATATAAATGATAAAATGATGCAATAAAATTATCATAAAACCATTGGTGATGCAATTAGTAAGTATTTATATAATAAAATGCTAGAATAAATTAATTAAAATCCTTTTAAAATTACAGGAAAATTATGGAAAAATATTGGTTGATGCTCATGCACTATTTTGAAAGTATATATGCATTTGAAATATATGAGGGAAAAATTGGGTATCAACAAGGGGCGGTGTGAAGTCGGCCACGAAATCTGCCAAAATTTGAGATTTAATGGTTGTCCGGGGACGATACTCAATATTGTACTCGCTGACTTCTACGGCCCATTTGGCCAATCGCCATGGGAATTCGGCCTTATGCATTAGATTTCGCAACGGGTAAGTTGTCATAACACAAATAGGGTGGCACTGAAAGTACAGTTTTAGTCTCCTAAGGTCCGGCTAACATAATAAATCAGAAATTGCGTACCTTGCTCTTCTCGAACTAGGAATCCACTTACCGCTCTCTCCGATACTGCCAAATACAAGTATAGTTGTTCGTCCGCCTTTGGTGTATGAAGCAGATGTGGGCTCGATAGGTATCTCTTGAGTTCTTCCAAGGCTCGTTGGCATTCCGGAGTCCATGTAAAGTTATTTTTCTTCTTCAGCAACGAGAAAGATCGATGACTCTTGTCGGAAGACCTCGAGATGAACCGCCTCAGGGCAGCTATGCGACCGGTTAGCCTTTGTATAGCCTTCACGTTGTCCACTACCGTGATATCCTTGATGGCTTTGATCTTGTCGGGGTTGATCACGATTCCCCGGTTGGATACCATGAACCTAAGAAATTTTCCCGATCCGACTCCGAACACGCATCTTTTCGGATTTAGTTTCATGTTGTACTTCTTCAATATACTTAAGGTTTCCTGCAAATACTTTAAATGGTCCTCTGCTCGCAGGGACTAACTAACATATCATCAATATAAACTTCCATAGATTTCCCTATTTGTTCTTCGAACATTCGATTTACTAGGCATTGGTAAGTGGCACCAGCATTTTTAACCCAAATGGCATTAAATTATAACAGTACGTGCCGTACCTAGTGATGAAAGAGGTCTTTTTTTTATCCTCCGAGTTCATTCGTATTTGGTTGTACCCGGAATAGGCATCGAGAAAACTGAGGATCTTGTGGCCAGCCGCGGCATCGATCATGCGATCGATGTTAGGTAAAGGGAAAGAGTCTTTAGGGCATGCTTTGTTAAATCCTTGTAATCCACACATATCCTTACTTTGTTTCCTTTTTTAGGGACTACTACTACGTTTGCTAGCCATTCCGGGTATTTAATTTCCCTGATGGACCCTATTTTAAGGAGCTTAGTTACCTCGTCCTTGATGAAAGCATGCTTGATCTCGGACTGTGGTCTCCTCTTCTGCTTCACTGGATGAAATTTCAGGTCCAGGCTCAGTTGATCTCATCTTCGGTGGGATCCCTGTCATATCGAGGTGGGACCAAGCAAAATAATCCATGTTAGTTATAAGAAATTGGATAAGTTTTTTTCGGAGCTCGGGGGTTAATCTCGTGCCCAGATACACCTTTTTATCGGGCTGATGCTCGATCAGTGTGGCTTGCTCCAGCTCTTCGACTGTCAATTTGGTAGTGTCGGAATTATCGGGGACTATGAAGGATTGAGAAACCCCGTAATCATCATCTTCGTTAGTCCCATGTTTCTCCTGTTGGGTCGAGGAAGGCATCGGTGATTGCTATTTGGCTTCCTGTTTTGTTTTTGAATCCGGCTTCTTTATTGATGACAGTGTCGATACAGGATCACTTCAATGACGACAAACATTTCCTTTGCGGTGGGCTGCTCCCCGTAGATCATTATAATTCCCTTTGGTGTCGGGAATTTCAACACCTGGTGAAAGGTCGAGGGCACAACTCTCATGTTGTGGATCCACGGTCTCCCGAACAAAGAGTTATACCTCATGTCCCCCTCGATAACATAAAATTTGGTCTCTTGGATAGTTATGGCCGCGTTTACCGGCAATGTTATTTCTCCCTTAGTGGTTTCACAAGCAATGTTGAACCCGTTTAGTACTCGGGCTGCAGGTACGATTCGGTCCTGTAGGCCGAGTTGTTCTACGACCCTCGATCGAATGATGTTGGTCGAGCTTCCTGGATCAATTAGCACACGTTTAACTCGATTTTTATTCATGATTACAGATATACCAGTGCATTATTTTGGGGTTGTGTGATTCCTTCCGCATCCTCGTCGTTGAAAAATAAAGTTCCTTCTGGCATGTAATGTCGAGTCCGTTTTTCCCTCGTGATTGATACTTTGGTGCGCTTAAACATTAGACTTTGAGGAACATCGACCCCTCCAATGATCTTATGAATCACGTGTTGAGGCTCTTCTTGCTCGTTTTGTTTATTGCAGTCCTTGTTTCTGAAATGATTCTTGGCTCGGTCGCTCAAAAACTCCCGAAGATACCCGTTGTTGAATAACCGAGCTACTTCTTCTCTTAATTGTCGACAATCTTCCGATTAGTGGCCATGGGTGCCACGATATTCACACATTTTCTTGGGATCTCTTACGGGCTGGATAGCTTTGTAGAGGTCGAGGCCATCTGGTATCTTTGATGCATCCGATAACTGATACGATGGCGGCTGCGTCAGTATTAAAGTTCTATTCTGATAACCGAGGTGCTTCTTTGCATCCGATAGGCTTGTCGAAACCGTTCTTGCTCATGAGCCCTCAAGATCCCTGACCTCGATCACTTCTCCTTTCATTTCATACAGGATTCCTCCCAGGTCTGCCGCTCCTACGATCTCCACTATATGGCTGGTATCGATCTCTGTTCGACCTTGGTTCTCGGTCGACATCCCTCTTAATTCTGTCGACGGGTTTGGTAGGATAAATAAACCCGGAAGGAGCCCCGAGTTAGTCATCTTCGACCCTGATATTCGATTGATATCGATTATGCACATCGGCCCAAGTGACAGTCAGATATTCTATCAAATTCTATTTCAACTGCTGCAAAGCCACCGAGCAACGAACATTGAGTCCTTGGGTGAAAGCTTGAACTGCCCAATCATCGGTGACTGGTGGCAGGTCCATCCGTTCCATTTGGAATCAAGACACGAATTCTCTGATCATTGCGTTGTCCTTCTGGCTTACCTTGAAAAGGTCCGATTTCCTGGTTTTAACCTTGATGGCTCCGGCGTGTGCCTTTAAGAAAGAATTTGCAAGCATAGCAAACGAGTCAATAGAATTAGGCTGTAAATTGTGGTACCATATCATATCCCCTTTGACAGGGTCTCTCCGAGCTTCTTTAGCAAGATAGATTCAATTTCGTCATCCTCTAAGTCGTTCCCTTTGATAGCACATGTGTAAGAGGTGACATGCTCATTCGGATCAGTTGTCCCTTTGATTTAGGAATCTTTGGCATTCGGAACTTCTTGGGGATTGGCTTGGGAGCCGCTCTTGGGTGGAAAGGCTTTTGCACGAACTTCTTGGATCCAGATCCTTCAATGTCGGTGCTGCCCCCGGGATTTGATCGACCTCGGAGTTGTAAGTTTCCACCTTCTTATCGTTTGCCTCTATCATCTTTTCCCCCGACTCAATTCGTTTTGTCAGTTCTTTGAGCATTTTCATGATTGCAGGATCGGTCCCTGATTCTTTATCGTTCGATTTCTTTGAAACCAATTCGATCTTGTGGACAATTTCCTGTGACGGTTCGGGCTTGATCCTGCTCAGTGGGTTATTCTGATTCTGGAGCTGGGCTATCGCTGCCTGTTGGGCCTGCAACATTTCGAAGATCACTCACAGGTTGATACCGCTATCTTTGCCGCTACGTGCACTTTCACCGGCTGATCGAACACCCCCGCGGACGCTGCCCTCAGGATCGACTGCCAAATTGGCATTGAGGGCTACATGTGAGCTGACGTCGATTGGATCTACAATCGGAACTCCATCTCGGTCAACCGGGGGTACGTCGTTTCTTGGTGCTATGTTATTATTCTCGTCGTGGTGGCCGGAATCGTTGTCGACGTGAAGGGTTGCTGACTGAGAGTTCGACATTCTGGTCCCGGAATCAAAGATACTCCAAAGAACAAGTGAAAACTAGTGTGTGTTATGAAAGTAACCACTATTATCCTTAGCCCCACGGTGGGCCCCAAACTGTTTGCCTTAAAATCTGACAACAATTGAATTTATACGCGGTTTTAAGGATACATGATATAACTTGGTACATATTAAGAAGAATAAATTAATATTAAAATTGACGACAAAAGAATAAATGCAAACCACACAAGTTGAATATCCTTGGCCCTCGAGTTCAGTCTCCCTTGAACCAAAAGATGTTTCAACCGACTTATGAATATAATAACAAGATAGTGAAAGCTAGAAAATGATAGTATATTGCTTTGTATTGCGTGAATATGATGTGTTTTACAAATAACCAGACCCTCTTTATATAGTAGGGGAGTCCTACTCTTAGTAGAGTTCTATATGAGGTAGGAAATCTCATGATTAGCTAACTAATCGGCCTCTTCTTGATACGTGCCAAGATTTTCGCCGTGATCCTCGCCCGATTGCGGATATTTTGGCTTTCCGTTATTTGGCTCGGTAGGTTTCCCTCGATCTTGCTCCATCTCTATCTTGCTTGGTTTTGATCTTGGCCGATCTCGATCTTCATCGGTCTCTGGGTCACAAGCTCGATGATATATCTTTGTACCATGGTTCGATATAACACGAGGTCAAACCTTGGCCTATCGTATTTCAATCTCGATTAATCATGCAAAGGGCAAGCCCGGTTTTGACCGTATACATCTTTGACCACAAATTTTTATATACTTTTTAAATATTTTGAATTGTTAATTTATTGTGACTTATAGTACTTTTACGTAATTTTTAAATATGTTAATTTTCTTTTAGAAAACAACTTAAAGATTTTATATGTGAATTAAGAAGTTTCATTCTCAAAATCTGAACGGTACTACGTAAGTTAGAACGGCTGGAGTATCAAGGAACCAGAGTATGTTCAGTCAACAAAGAGGGTACTGAATAACTAATCATTCATGGGTACTGTAATTAGGAACCAGATTATGACTATGTTAAGTTAACAATGAAGGGGAAGTAATTGTGTAGTTATTGCTACAATGTTTAATCTTATAATAATTTTAGTTATTAAAAGTTGGCACTACTGTATTTCTAGAAAAAGAAAATGTGTACAGTTGAGACATAAGTAATTAATTAGTAGTAATTAAAGGTACACTTTTTCTATAGTTTAAGTTTTTAAACGAGGTAGGTTGAAAATCTAACATGGTATAACGGGTCCCCAATTCAAATATGACTGCCATCCAAAATAGGAAAAGAAAAGACCTCAACAACAGTACGACCATCACATTATTCAGTTGGATATTTAGTGTTACAGTTAAAAGACGCGTGACATCAAAT
The DNA here is from genome assembly GCF_001879085.1 of Nicotiana attenuata. NCBI lineage: Eukaryota > Viridiplantae > Streptophyta > Magnoliopsida > Solanales > Solanaceae > Nicotiana > Nicotiana attenuata. Next base: position 160,674 of record NW_017671791.1, read on the forward strand.
TAAAAGTTACTCTTTAACGTGGATAGGTATTCTTAATATGGTATGATATTGTTTGCCTTAGGCAAAACTTGTATAATTTCCTCAAAAGGTCTCACATCATTAAAAGTAACCGATTCCTGTATAAGTCGCTTCTTTTTCTTTTCTAGTTTCCACGTGGGACTTTATTTATGTAGGAATTTTTTGGTCCATCCATAAAGGGTGTTTTAAGGCCCAATAGAACCCTAATATTCCCTATATAAGTACGCATACAATGTACAACTAAAAACACTGAATACCTAGTATTTTTCTATGCTTAGTCTTCTCCTAAAGCCAGACCAGGGTTTAGACCGTGGAATAGGAGGTCCCTCCAACACACTGTGACAATCACCACCGACCAGCAGTGTTATCAAAGCGAAAAATTTTTACGGCAAAAAAACTCTAAGATCTGTTGGGACTTTAAGCAAAAAGCGCAAATAAAGCGTGGACTTTAATGAAAAAAAGCGCAACTGGAGAAAAAGTAAAAATATGTATATATTGTCTAAGACTAATAGTTATAAGCATGAATAACAAATATATGGACAAAGAAATTGAAAAAAATTTGTGATAAAGTAAAATATCAATTGTGTGATAGTGCCTTTTCAGGTTTACGCTCATTGCCAAGTAAAAGTGTGCCTAAAAGCCTTGATGCGATGCTAAAGCGTCCACAAAGCGAGGCGAAGCGCTCAACATGTTTTGAGCCTCGCTTCAGGGCTTAAGTGTGCCTGTAATAACACCGACTAGTGATTCCAGCCACGGTTCGTTTTAAATTTTTACTTCCACTTCACAAAGAACAAGTAAATTCTTGTTTTACGATTTACCCACTATCTAATGTGTGGAAATAATTGCTATCCTTGAGTTCACATACATTCAACACTATCAATGCTAAAGTGAACAAAGGGACCACGTGTCCTCTTCATCAAAAGGTTGAACAAGTCCCGGTTAATGTTGGAATTAGCTAATCACCATGTTTGCTCAAAGTGCTCTCCAACATTGGTGTGTCCCATCTTGTCTTTTGCAACTTGATCACATGATTAATAGATAGAAATGTCACTTGAAGCAGAAAGTAGAGACATTTGCCTTTTTGGAGTCTGCTTGACTTGATAGTATATAAGCAAAGCAAGTTCATTACATCCAAGTTCTATGAACTTATAATTTTCTCCTTGAAAAAGTCTATATATGTAGATAAAAAGGAAGTAGTATTATTTTTAGGCTCGACAACTCTACCTGACCTTTTAAAGATGTAGAGGAAGGAGAAACAACTAGTGCATCATATGGGCAAAGTGCTACATTTTATTGAAAGCAATAGCTTTTCCATGTCATTTCTTTTAACTTTTCATTTCTAGGAAGTTTCCTCTGACCAAAAGGAAAAAGGATAAGGATGAACTTTTAATTTTTAGGAGAGGTTTCCTCAGACCAAAAGGAAAAGGATATAAAGTTCTCAAAGTACAATAATAATCAATATAGATGGTCGTGGCTTGTAACTCCAAGTTCCTTGAACCTTGCTCTTTAATTTGCAGGCTTAAATGGATATCGATTTAATTAGAGAAAATGCATAAACACCCCAATAAATTTGTTCGGAAAAATTATTTATACATCTTAACTTTACGGGTGTCCTAACACCCCACTATTCTTATCTAAACTAAATTTAATACCTCATTCAAAATGCTGAACCAGTCTTGTGATGGGCTGTGTTAACACGCGCCACGTATCAAATACTGCACTATTTCCTTTTTTTTATTTTTACTTTTCTTTCCTTTTTCCACTCTCTTTTTTTTCATTTCATCTTCTCCACCTTCCTTTATGTCACGACCCAATTTCCCCTCCGTTGGGTTCGTGATGACACCTAGTCTTAAGGACTAGGTAAGCCTAATAATTTGCGAAAAAACAACAATAAATAATAACATCTAAAATTCTTCTGAATTAAATCCTTTATTCAATGAACATCTTCCCAAAACCCGGTGGTACAAGTCATAAGCTCTACAGAGTTTCGCTACCATTTCTAAACACAACCGTATAGAAATAAGTACAGCAGTGAGAATATAAAATAGGAAGGTGACTCCGAAGCCTACGAACGCAACAGTATGGCCACCTTAAGTCTCCTCGGCAAGGATCCGCATAGCTACTAGCGAACAATACCTGGATCTGCACAAAAAAAATGTGCAGAAGTGTAGTATGAGCACACCACAGCGGTACCCAGTAAGTATCAAGACTAACCTCGGTAGAGTAGTGACGAGGAACAGTCAAGACACCTACTGGTCAAATGAAATGAACAGGATATGATAATAAAATATCGAGATAAAGATAACAAGGTAATATCAACAGCGGAGAGAAACTCAAATTACAAACAGTAGGAACAATAAAGGGAGAACACGGGTAGTAACGAACGACACCAAGTAAATCAGATAACCAAGTAAATCAACACTGACGTAACAGGAACAGAGACAAGTAAGAATGTATCCAAATAACGAAGGCAATGCCAACTCGACCACTCACATCATGCCTAATACACAATCCCGACCATCTCAATCCTCGGTTTCTCATATCTTAAATCTCAACTTCCGAACCTTCAATACACATGGCACCTTGTGCTCCCATATTTTTCCATCTCACTCTTAACAAGAGAAATCCACATACTATACAATACCTAATGTCCGTACAAATGCACTCAAGATGTTCAAGAAGTCTCGTTTACCTAATATAAGTAAATTACAAATTCTAAACTAATTAGGAAAGCCAGCGAGAAAAGATGAAGTAATTTTTAGAAGTCATTTGAATAAAGAGAGTACCATTTTTTATTAGAATACAACATCGAATGAATTATTACCTTTACTATGGGATTTAATAATTTACATCTTAGTAGAAATTCCTTTTAAGTAGAATACAACCTCAGACGATTTAATAAAAATTTAGTTGAGAAATTAATTGAGTCAAAAATGTAGAGATTATTGAGGTTGAAGTATTGAAATACATATAAGTATATATACGGCGAGGTATTGACAACACTATGGGTTCCAACACAAAGAATCATAGCAGCAAGAGAATCTAACCCGTTAAAACACTTGAATTGATAATAACGATTGCACACATCAAGCAGAAAATGCACGGCATCACCCTTCGTGCTTTTACACTCACAGAATATCGATAGGTGATCTCCCGGGATTCCGTCCCGTAGTCCCAAACGTAAATACTTGGGAGATCTCTTGGCATCCACAATATATGTGCTGGGGATGTCTTGGTATCCCGAGGATCTCTTGGTATCCTCAATATATGTGCTGGGGATCTCTTGGTATCCCGAGGATCTCTTGGTATCCTCAATATATGTGCTAGGGATCTCTTGGTATCCCGAGGATCTCTTGGTATCCTCAATATATGTGCTGGGGATCTCTTGGTATCCTAAGCCAACAAATATGAACAATAGCATCCCGGCAAGGGAATCAACAATATGAACAAATAACACCCCGGCAAGGGAATCAACAATATAAACAATACATCCCGGCAAGGGAATCAACAGTATAAATAATACATCCCGGCAAGGGAATCAACAATATAAACAATACATCCCGGCAAGGGAATCAACAATATAAACAATAACATCCCGACAAGGGAATCAACAACAATCCAACAATCCAATCACAAGGAAGTTCCACCACCAAGAGAATGATTACATAGCAGCAAGAGAATCACGGAGAAATTAAGAAAAACACAATAACCTTAACAAAACAACAACAGAACAACTAATTCAGTTAAGGCAATTAAGGTCAAGTAACAAGTAAGAGTTAGAGGAAGCTAACAACATCGTATAGAGCATATAGAGGTAAATTATGCAATTAGACAACTCAATCATAACAGAATACTTCCCATAGGATGAACATAAGGACCTAAGAACCCTAAAGGCAATTTTCCCACAAATAAGCCCGAGCACACACTCGTCACCTCGCGTGCACGGACTACAATTAGCATGGAAAACTCAAGTCCTAAGGGGAAGTCCCCCACACAAGGTTAGGCAAGATACTTACCTCAAAGACGACAAACCAATACTAAAAAATGCACTTCTCGGATGAAAAGACCTCCGTACGGCTCAAATCCAACCAAATTAACTTCAAAGCACAAATAAAACACATAAGAAACTATTCCGAATCATAAAGTTTCAATCTTTAACAAAATCTAAAAATTGGTCCAAAAGTCGACCCCCGGGCCCGCACCTTGGAACCCGACAAATTTTACAAAATCCGAATACCCATTCCAATATGAGTTCAACCATACAAAAATCATCAAATTCCGATACCATTTTGTCCCTCAAATCATGAAATTTCGTTTTGAAAACTTTCTTCAAAAACCAACATTTTTCCTAACTAAAAACACAATTTAAATGATAAAAATAAGGACTAATTCATGTAATATATTTAAGTCTCAGTGAAGAACACTTACCCAATCGATTTGTATGAAAACCCCTCAAAGAATCGCTCAAAACCGAGCTCCACAAATCAAAATGTGATAAAAATGGTGAAATCCTCGATTTGGAAATTATATTCTGTCCGCCCAGATTTTGTGCATCGCGAATGCGGAAGGACAATCGCGTTCGCGAAGAAGGGAAACTGAAGCTGCCCAAAAAAAGCCTTCGCGAACGCGAGATATGGGACGCGAACGCGGAGAGTAAAGAACAGAGGCTTACGCGAACGCGGAGGCTGTGATGCGAACGCGAAGAAGAAATATCCACCAGCCCCCCAGTTCCTAATTCTGCTATGCGAACGCGAGGGATTGGATGCGAACGCGAAGAAGGAGAAAGGAAAACCTTCGCGAACGCGATAGGTTAACCGCGAATGCGAAGAACAATAAATTCCTCCTCCAAGATTACTCTTCGCGAACACTGAGGAGCAGGCGCGAACGCGAAGAAGGAAACCAGCTGACAGATATTAGCAGTTCAAAATAGGAGGAAAAAGACTCGTAGCCCACCCGGAACACACCCGAGGCCCTCGGGACCTCAACCAAACATGCCAACATATTCCATAACATCATTCAAACTTGTTCCAACCTTCGGAACGCTCAAAACAACATCAAAACACTAATTTAACATCGGATTCAAGCCTAAGAACTCCAAAAATTCTCAATTTATGCTTTCGATCAAAAAGTCTATCAAACCTCGTCCGAATGGCCTGAAATTTTGCACACACGTCAGATTCAACACTACGGAGCTACTCCAACTTCCGGAATTTTATTCCGACCCTCGGATCAAAATCTCACTATCGAACCGGAAAGTTCAAAAATTCAACTTTCGGTATTTCAAGCCTAAATTAGCTACAGACCTCCAAAACACAATCCGAACGCACGCCTAAGTCCAAAATCACCATACTAAGATGTTGGAATCATCAAAAATTCATTTCGGGGCCGTTTACTCAAAAGTCCAATTCCGGTCAAATTCTCACCGCTTAAACTCCCAAAACTAGATTCCTTCTTTTGATTTGACTCTAAATCATCCGTTAACTGAATTCAACCATGCACGCAAGTCGATACTCGCATTATGAAGCTGTTCCAGACCCTACGCCGCTGAATGGAGCTTAAATTCTCAAAACGACCGGCCGGGTCGTTACACTTTATCATTATTTTCGCAGCTAGCCACCATGGAAGGCAGTCACAACCATAACCTCCCTTAAACCCATAAACTCTATCTCTGAAAAATCAGATTCACCTCCCCTACCACTCCACTTTAGCACCTCTAATTTGACCATTTTTCCTTCACATCAATCTCACCAAAGAATACCCACACACCCAGATCGAAGAGAAAACGAGAGAAAATTCCTTGTACGAAAAATGGTATTGGCGAACATCAAGCTCTCCAATCAAGTATTAAAATTATTCCAACTTAAATCTATGACTCAATTGCTTAAGAGAACTTATGTTTCTATCAAATCGAGGAGATTATAGGGACAAAATATGAGCAATAAAATGGAGTTTGTAAAGGTAGGTGAATATGGCGGAGCAAACAGAGGAGTGGGAATAGCGATTCAACAAGAAAAAAAAAAGAGAAGCAAAAAATAAACCATGACTTAATTTCAAAACATGGGGACGAAGAGGGCGACAGTGGTTCTGTTAAAATGAAGAAAGAGGAAAAGAAATGAAAAAGAAAAGAAAAATGAATAAGAAAAGAGAAAAAATTAGTATTAAGTTTAATTAGTTAGAGTATCCAATAGGAAAGTGGCACCTCGACAATTAAATTAGTTTTAAGCTATTTTTTTGCCTCACACGAATCTACAAAATGAACTACACTTTTCATGCCAAGTCATCACTCAATGGGGTATTAAATTTAGTTTAGATAAGAATAGTGGGGTGTTAGGACACCCGTAAATAGGGGTGTTCAAAACCGAATCGAAACCGAAAACCGAACCGCAAAAGTGGCTTAATGGCTTATTGGTATCGGGTTAACAGTTTAACGGATGGGGAACGAATTGAAACTTTTTCATTAACGGCTTATCGGTTTGGGGGCGTATTATTCAATTTTCTTAACGGATAATCCGTTAACCCGTTAAGAATATATATATATATATATATATATATATATATATATATATATATATATATTAAATAATCAAAACCCTTCTTCCACTTCCAGTACTCTATCTCTATTACTATTAGACATTTAGATTGTAGACAAGTTTTGTGAAGAATCAAAAACTTCTCAGTATACAAAATTTAAAAGCAACAGTAATCAGCATAATGTTTTAAAGTTCACAAAATTCACCATCCATTTAATTCCGAAAGTCCTTAGAGATCTATGAATATTTGGTGAGAGTCATGGGACAGAAGCTGCCAGTAGCTAACCACAAATTACAATCAGCACCGTGTGAGAGGGAATAAAGATATAAAATGCCACACGCCAATGAAATATTTAAATGCTGATGAATGATTATGTCAAAGCATCTACATGATAGATGAAGTAATCAGCTAAAATCTTTACACCCTAGACATGCGAAAATGAAATTGAAAGAATCCAAAAGGGAAAGTATGAAGAATAGGAAAGAGTTAAATCCATTCACAGAAAAGGAGCTTGAAAATACCTAGTTTACATTGAAATCTATTTTTTAAACTAGAAATCAAAGAGATTTCTTCTGAAATTGACATTCTAACTGTTGCCTTCTCTGCCTTGTGCTTGTGTTGTTTTGAGATCGATACAAATCCGATAAACCGCCCGATAACCGCCCGATAAGAGCTAAACCGATACCAATCTGCCTGATATCTTATCGGGTGGCTAGCGGATTAATACATTTCAAAGTCGATAACCGATAAGCCAAACTGTTAAGAGTAAATAACCGCCCGATCCACCCGATTATCAGCCCTACCCGTAAAGTTTAGGTGTGTAAATAATTTTTTCGGACAAGTTTAATGGGTACTTTATGCATTTTCTCATTAAATTAATATCTTGTCTTTATGTCCTATAGTTGCTCTTGTACCCAAAAAAAGGGGAAAGAAAATGTGCAATTCAGGAAACTTTCTAAATAAGTTGCATTTTTAGTTTCTGATTAATGCATGTTAACATCGATAGTGTATACGGTCGAAACCGGGTTCACCTATTGTGTGACTAACTGAGACTGAAACGTGACATGTTAAAGCTCGACCTTGGGTTATATCCAGAGACGGATTTAGGATTTGATAACTGCGGGTGCCATTGTCTACCATTAGTGAAGGAGATTAGATTAGGGTATACATTTAGTCGATCTGTATTGAATTAATTCCGTTCCATTCGGTGAGTTCGACCCACTTTAAATTAATTCATTTTGATTTACAAGATCATTGGTGCATAAATAAGTACGCGATCACCAAATTGAATAAGTTTAGTCCAATTCGATCTAATTCCCTCGATTCAAACTCTATTAAATAATGTGATTAAAAATATTAAATAAAAGTTTTAATTTAGCAAATACACCCCTTCAATCTTTATAAAACTAGATTAGTATTATCTCTATTAATGCCGTCATTTTAGAAAATTTTGGAAATCTAGGAATAACATTAGATGGATAAAAAGAGAAGATAATTAAGATCTCATTCAAATAAAATTATGAAACTTTTTAAAAAATGGAAGGAAAAATATAACAATTTAATAAATACTAAAATGAGGTTGTACAAAGAGAGAAAATAAAAAAGATCAAGAAATTAAAAAAATTGAGAAAATGAGTAAAAAGAAAGAAAATGGAACATCCAAGAACACAGACAAGAAGACTCGCCTTGTAATATAATGGGATTCGATCTTGCGTCCCTCACTTAGAGAATATCTTTCACTTACCAAATATCCACCTAACCATAACCCTCTTCTAGTACAACTAATTCCCAAATTTATTATTTGTAATAAAAAACCTTTTTGCCTAGAAATTATTTGGTGTAGACACCCCCAATTTATAGACCTTGTACAAAGCAGCTGGAAATACAATGACCTTGAAACAACCATCTCAAAATTTTGTGATCAAGTCATTCATTGAAAAAATAATACCTTTGGGGATATTTTTAGAAAAAAAAAGTTATTAGCAAGACTAGAGGGTATTCAAAAGTTCTTCTTAACCTTGAGGAAAACCTTCGACAAGAATTCAATAACATACTCAAAATGGAGGAAGATTATTGGAAACTTAGATCGAGAGTTATGTAGTTAAATGAGGGTGATGTTAACACAAGTTACTTTCACATAGCCGCAACTAATAGAAGGAGGAGGAATAAAATAATTTGCTACAAAGATAATAATGGGCAGTGGATCCAAGATCTTTACTCCATCCTTCAACATGTTCTCTCACACTTCCAACGAATGTTCTCAACTTTCCACGAAAGTTCCAACTGGAATTTAATCAAAAATGATTGCCAAAGTCACTCAATAGTGGACCTCTCTTCCCTAGATAAACTAGTCATGGAAAATAAAATTACTCGAGCTTTATTTTTACTCAAACCATTTAAGGCTCTTGGCCGAGATGGTTTTCATCCCTTCTTTTACCAAAAATATTGAAAAATTATCGCTCCGTGAATTATCAAATTCTGCCAAGACATCTTCAAAAATCAATGCTTGCCTAATGGTACAAATAATACCTACCTTTGCCTCATTCTGAAAATTTCAAACGCAAACAAACTCAATAATTTTGGACCCATTAGTTTATGTAATACTTCGTACAAAATCATTATCAAAATTATAGCTAATAGAATTAAGCCTTTCTACCCTTCCTCATGAGCCCAATGCAATCGAGCTTCATTAAAGGAAGAAGACCTAGCGATAATGCTTTAATAGTTCAAGAACTGCTTCTTCATTTTAAAAAATTAAGAGGGAAAAAAGCTTTTATGTTATTAAAAATAGATCTTGAAAAGGCTTTTGATCGGCTTGAATGGTCCTTCATTTATCTTATGCTGAATTTCTTTAAATTTCCTCCTATTATATCCAAGCTTATCATGCACTGCATAACTTCGAGTAGTATTGCAGTTCTTGTTAATGGAACCACCACTTCCTATTTTAGCCCTATTAGAGGAATTCAACAAGGAGATCCTATGCACCCGTACATTTTTATTCTGTGCATGAAAATGCTTTCTCGAGTTATTTCATACCAAGTAGACACCCTTAATTGGGACCCAATAACTATTAGTAATAAAGGTCCGAACCTATCATGCATCTCCTTTGCTGATGATTTAATGCTTATGTCAAAAGTAAATATGAAGTCTTGCATTACTATCAAAAATACTTTAGACTTCTTTTGTACTCACTCTGCCCAAAAAATAAACCTTAATAAATCAAAGATATATTTCTCTCCCAACTGCCTAGAAAATACCTGTTAGTAAAATGTATTTGTACGCTAATTCTGAAAAAGATAGAACAATAACAGAAAATGTAAACCAAACAAAAGTTGATTCGATCCAACTGAATTCACAGTGTTTCCTCCTAGTACCTAAGGTTATGGATTATTTCCTCCCAGGATAGAACGAATTACACACTGGTGTAGTGGTACTTCAAACCCCAGTGTTTCAGCGAACACAAAGTTCGGTAGAAGAAAGGAAGAGAACTCAGAAAATCGAATGGAAATTCTGAGAGAATGGACTTGTATATATAGCCAATATTAGGTGAAATCTAAAGAGGTGCAACTCTTCAGAATGACTGTTATTGCAAAACGGCCATAGCATAAATGCCATAACATAAATGGCTATTTACTCAATAATAAACCGGGAGAATTGAAGAGGGTGGTTAATATTCTGTTACAAAAACAGAAAACTGAAAAATGAAAAACGGTTGGATTTATTATTAATATTATTGAATTTAATATTAATATTCTGTTATTAAAACGGATATTTAATAATATTTGTGTTAATATTTACTATTAACAAATAAATTTGGTCCAAAAAAATAATCAATCAATCATTTGACCAAATCCGAATTCGAAGCCAAAGCCGAAGCCGAAGCCGAAGCCGAAGCCGAAGCCGAAGCCGAAGCCGAGCCGAGCGACGACGACGACGGCGCGAGGCTTGCCTTCTTCTCAACTCTTTAAGAGCTAGAAGAAGAGCAATTGCTTATATACCCATAAAAAACCTCTTCCTCTTTCAATATGGGACAATGTCCCTTCATCAAGGAGGGAATCTCAAATGAAACTCAAATCTTTCATTTTCCCTCCATTTCCCATTCACCCTCTTTTAAGCATTAGTGCTTAAAAGACCCAACAATACCTCTAGCATCATTGCCAAAAATCTGGGTATTAAAGCCACCAAAGAGTTTGAAAAGTACTTAGGTTTTCCAATACTTGATAAAAGTCCTACTTACTCCGTTTGCTACTTCATTGTTGAGTCCATGAGAAGGATATTAGCCAATTAGAAATCCAATTTTTTAAATATAGCGGGAAGAACTACATTGGCTCAGTCAGTTCTAAACTCAATTCCAAGCTATAATATGCAATATACATACCTTCCTAAGAAAATCCTAAACCAAACTGATAAAATTTAACGTGATTTCATTTGGGGAACTACCAATGTTAAAAAAAAAAAAACTACACCTCATTAGTTGGGACACAATTACTAAACCAAAAGAAGAGGGAGGTCTAAGAATTAATAAAGCTCATACTATAAACCTTGCATCCCCATCAAATCTTTCTTGAAGGCTGATATATAATAATACATCTCCTTGGGTAAATCTTATAGCAGCAAAATACGCATACCAAAAGCCATCCAAGATGAACTGCTCAATCATTTGGAGGGGAATTTTGAAAGGATGGTATTTTTGCAATAAAAGAATCCTGTGGCATCCTCACCAATCATCCAAATTAAATATCCGGGACGCCAAATGGATCCCAATAACTCCCCCACTAAGACAATTATTACAAGGACCCCTTAGCGGTAATGGCCTTAATTTAACTATTGGCGAACTAACTCTCAATGACAAATGGAACCTCTCCAAAATATCCTTCAATCTTCCTGATAGCATTATCAATAGAATCATTGCTATTGATCTTCCTCTACTGCGAACTGGTAAAGATAAACCCATATGGGACTTGACCAGTAATGGACAATTCTCAATCAAATCGTCCTATAACCTAATCACTAGCAATAAACAAGAAAATAAAGACTTGGACTTCATGTGGATCTAGAAACTTCATTGTCCTAATAAGATTAAATTCTTTCTATGGCAATGCCTCCACAATAAAACCCCTTGTAGGGCATACCTAGGGTAGATTGGAAAATACATAGATACATCTTGCCCAATGTGCCACAATGGCATCGAGACGAATGATCATATTTTCATGCATTGCCCTATCGCAATTACTTTTTGGAGGGAATTAGGCATTCATACCCCTCTCCTAAAGGACAACATGCATTGGCTCTTCACCCTCAAATCATGCTCTCCCAGAGCTCACAAACTAATTCAATAGGAGGACCTATTCCCTTTTACAATCTGGGGATTATGGAAAAATAGAAATAGAAACAATCATCAAAACACTAATTCGCCCCTAAGCAGAAACTTAATAATAAAACAAGGCACTGAATTTAAATTACTAGCAAGCAAAGACATCGTTAACAAGCATAAAGTCTATGTTTCTATCAGTTGGCACAAACCTCCAAAATATTGGTATAAATTAAATGTGGATGGAGCCTTTTTAGAAACTAACATGCAGGCATGTTTGGGAGGAGTATTCAAGAGTAGCAACGGGAAATGGGTGGCAGGATTTCAAAAAAATACTCACGCTGCCAACGCACTACAAGCTGAGATACTTGCCATACAAGGGGGACTGAAGCTAGTCATGGACCTCAACCTATTTCCACTAGAAATTGAATCAGACGCAACGGAAGCAGTGAAACTACTACTTCCGAAATCAAACGTTTCTAACCCTATCTTTCTTTTTACAGGTCATTAATTCTCCAAGGGAGGGAAATTCTCATTAGGCGTAATTTCTGCCAAGGAAATGCTACTGCACACCTATTAGCAAAGGAAGCAATGAAGCTGCCAATCCTTGACAAAGCTCATAGACTAAAAGTCCACCTTTTTTTGTAAAGCATCAACTAAGTACAGAAAAGGAAGGATCTGTAGTTTTTGTTAAACAAATTTCGTATGATGCTTGTAATATGCTAGCTAGTCTAGGTAATTAAAGTGTCCTACATGACACTTGTATGGGTGATATGTCATCTGAACCGCCTTAGTATTAATGCAATATTATCCTTATTCTAAAATATAAAAAAAGAGATTTAGCAATTTAACCATGGCACCTGGAGTCAATTTGTTTCTTCGGGTGCCAAGCTTTAAATATGTAGTATTAATGTAAATTACCAGTACATACTTAAAATTTTATCCGAGCGATCGGGTGGCGTGGTACCCCAAATCAACTACATGAATCCGCCCTTAGTTATATCGAACCAAGGCGTGGAGTTAAATCGTTGAGCTCGTGACCCCGGGACCGAACAAGATCGAGAAAAATTTGCAGAGCCAAATAACAGAAGGCCGAAATATCCGCGATCGGTTGGAGATCGCAAAAATCTCTGCACGTTTCAAGGAGAGGCCGATTAATTAGCAAATCATGAGATTTTTTACCTTGTATAGAACTCTATCAAGAGTAGGACACCCTTATCATATAAAGGGGGTCTGATCATCTGTAAGACACATTGTAATACACAGTAAAAAGAGATACACTGTTATTTCTAGCTCTTCTCATCTTGTTATTCTGCTCTCACATCAGTTGAGGCATTTCCTTGGCTTGAGGGTGATCAAAATCAAAGGCCAAGGCTGTTCAATTTGTGTGGTTTGCATTTATTTTCTTATCATTACTTTTAATATTAATCTATTTTTTTTTAATTTGTATCAAGTTATATATCACGTATCCTTAAAAACGCGTATAAATTCAATTACTATTCATTTTTTAGGGTAAACAGTTTGGCGCTCACCGTGGGGCTAAGGATAATAGTGGTTACTTGGTACAAACTTTCATAACACACACTATTTTACACTTGTTCTTTGAAGTATCTTTGATTCGAGGAAAAAAATGTCGAACTCTCAGTCAGCACCCCTTCACGTTGACAATGATTTTGGCCATCACGGCGAGAATGATAACATAGCACCAGGGAATGACATATCCCCGGTCGATCTCGATGGAGTTCCGGTTGTAGATCCAATCAACTCAGCTCACATGTAGCAATCAATGCAAATTTGGCTGTCGATCCCGAGGGCAGAGTCCATAGGGATGCTCGATCAGCCGCTCAAAGCACACATGGCGGCGAAGATGGTGGGATCAACCTGCAGGTGATCTTCAAAATGTTGCAGGCTCAACAGGCAGTGATAGTCCAGCTCCAAAACCAGAATCACCCACCGAGAAGGATCGAGCTCGAGCCGTCCCAGGATGTTGTCCACAAGGTCGAATCGGTTTCAAGAAAATCGAACGAGAAAGAATCGGGGACCAGTCCTGCAATCATGAAGATGCTCGAAGAACTGACAAAACAAATTGAGTTGGGGGAAAAGAAGATCGAGAAAAACGACAAGAGGGTGGAAACTTACAACTCCGGGGACGATCAAATCCCCGGGGCACCGCCAATATTGAAGGGTCTGGGCTCCAAAAAGTTTATGCAAAAACCTTTCCCCCCGAGCGCGGATCCCAAGCCGAGATTCCAAGAAGGGTTTGGGCTCCAAGAAGTTCCGTATGTCCGAGATTCCTAAATACAATGGAACGACTGATCCGAACAAGCATGTCACCTCTTACGCATGTGCTATCAAAGGGAATAATCTAGAGGATAACGAGATCGAATCTGTCTTGCTAAAGAAATTCGGAGAGACCTTGTCAAATGGAGCTATGATATGTTACCATAATTTACCAATTCTATTGACTTATTTGCTATGCTTGCAGATTCTTTCGTAAAGGCACACGCCGGAGCCTTCAAGGTTGAAACCAGGAAGTCGGACCTTTTCAAGGTAAGGCAGAAGGACAACAAAATGCTCAAAGAATTTGTGTCTCGATTCTAAAGGGAACGGATGGATCTGCCACCGGTCACTGATGATTGGGCTGTTCAAGCTTTCACCCATGGACTCAATTTTCAAAGCTCGGTGGCTTCGTAGCAGTTAAAGTAGAATTTGATAGAATACCCGGCTGTTACTTGGGCCGATGTGCATAATCGGTATCAATCTAAAATCAGGGTCGAAAACGATCAACTTGGGGCTCCTTCCGGGTCCGTTTATCTTATCAGACCCGTCGATAGAATCAAGAGGGATATTGACCGAGAACCGAGGTTGAACAGAGATGGATACCAGCCATATATTGGAGATCGTAGGAGCACCAGATCCGGGAGAAATTCTGTACGAAATGAAAGGAGAAGCGGTCGAGGCCAGAGCTCTCGAGGACTCATGAGCAAGAACGGCTTCGACAGGCCTATCGGACCTAAAAAAGCACCACAATTATCAGAATACAAATTTAATATTGATGCAGCTGCCACCGTATCGGCTATCGAACGCATCAAATAAACCAAATGGCCTCGACCTTTACAAACCGATTCGGCTCAAAGAGATCCCAACCAAATTTGCAAATATCATGGCACTCATGGCCACATAACGGAAGATTGTTGACAATTGAGAGAAGAACTAGCCCGGTTATTCAACAACGGGCACCTTCGGGAGTTTTTGAGCGACTAAGCCAAGAATCATTTTAGAAACAGGGATTCAAATAAACCAAACGAGCAAGAAGAACCTCAACACGTCATTCATATGATCATCGGAGGGGTCGATGTTCCTCAAGGTCCGATGTTAAAGCGCACCAAAGTATCAATCACAAGGAAGAAACAGACTCGAGATTACATACCAGAAGGAACTTTATCTTTCAACGATGAGGATGCAGAAGGAATCATGCAGCCCCATAATGATGCACTGATAATATCTATACTATTGAATAAAACTCAAGGTAAACGTGTGTTAATTGATCCAGGTAGCTCGGCCAACGTCATTCGATCGAGGGTCATAGAACAACTCGGCCTACAGGACCAAATTGTGCCTGCAGTCTGAGTGCTAAACGGATTCAACATGGCTTGTGAAACTAATAAGGGACAATAACGTTACTGGTAAAAGCAGTCGGAACCATCCAAGAGACCAAGTTTTATATGATCGAAGGGGACATGAGGTATAATTCCCTGTTCGGGAGACCGTGGATCGATAACATGAGGGTTGTGCCCTTGACCCTTCATCAGGTGTTAAAATACCCAACACCAGAGGGGATTAAAACGATCTATGGGGAGCAACCCGTGGCGAAGGAAATGTTTGCCGCCGATGAAGTAATTCCAATATCAACACTCTCATCGACAAAGGAGCCAGATTTCGAAGCAAAATAGAAAGCCAAATAGCAATCACCGATGCCGGCCTCGACCCAACCAGACAAGCAAGGGACTGACGAAGACGATGATTACGGGGTTCGCCGATCCTTCATAGTCCCTGATGATTCCAGCGCTACCAAATCAATAGTCGAAGAGCTGGAGAAAGTCATACTGATAGAACATTTGCCCGATCGAAAGGTATACCTAGGCACGGGGTTAACTCCCGAGCTCAGGAAAAAACTCATTCAATTTCTTATAGCTAACATGGATTGTTTTTCTTACAGGGATTGGTCCCATCTCGACATTACAGGGATCCCACCGGAGATCACCACCACAAACTGAGCCTGGACCTGAAATTCCATCTGGTCAAGCAGAAAAGAAGACCCAAGTTCGATATCAAGCATGCTTTCATCAAGGATGAGGTAACCAAAACTCCTTAAAATAGGGTCCATCCGGGAAGTCAAATACCCGGAATGGCTAGCAAACGTAGTAGTAGTCCCTAAAAAGTGAACAAACTGAGAATGTGTGTGGATTACAAGGATTAAAATAAGGCATGCCCTAAGGACTCTTTCCCTTTGCCTAACATTGATCGCATGATCGATGCCACGGCCGGCCACGAGATCCTCAGTTTTCTCGATGCCTACTTCGGGTACAACCAAATACGAATGAACCCGGATGATCAAGAAAGGACCTCCTTCATCACTAAGTATGGCACATACTGCTATAACGTAATGCCATTTGGATTAAAAAATGCTGGTGCCACTTACCAACGCCTAGTAAACCGGATGTTCGAAGAACAAATAGGGAAAATCTATGAAAGTTTATATTGATAATATGTTAGTAAGTCCCTGCGAGCAGTGGACCATTTAAAGCATTTGCAGGAAACCTTCAGTATATTGAAGAAGTACAACATGAAACTGAATCCGGAAAAATGCACGTTCGGAGTCGGATCGGGTAAAATTCTTGGGTTCATGGTATCCAATCGGGGAATTGAGATCTACCTCGACAAGATCAAAGCCATCGAGGATATCATAGTAGTGGATGACGTGAAGGCCGTACAAAGGCTAACCGGGTGCATAGCTGCCTGAATCGCAGTGGACTCAACCTTAGGAAGAGTGGACGCTAATACTTTTACCCAATAGTGGTATCGGGGTCAATTTCCACAGGGAGCTAGAAAGGGAGTTGGATATTTGCTTAGCCTAGAAATGCGTGTTTGCTTCTAATTGATCTTCTATCATTTTTGGGTTTTTATGATTATCAACTACAATTTAACAACTACTAATTATAACTAAATTATGCTAAGATATTAATTCTAGGTTGTATGCAAGATAGAGAAAGACACTAGGGTCGTGGCATTTACCTAGGTGGTCAACTAACAGGTAGAGATTCCTAATACAAGAATGATGATTATGGCACTTATGCTATAACCGTTGCACGATTGCACTCACTCTCACACCTCTCGGTAAAAAGAGTGATTTTGCCCAATTGACTCTCTCGAGACCAATTGGGTAGGCCAACAAGCCAAGCAACTTAGGGTTCAAGTTGGGTAATTACTCTCTCGAGGTTTTAGCCGTTAATTGGGACTACCATTCTCATGGGTCCATCCTAATTCCTTGTTGGGTTAATTTTGGAGTCATAGACACTCTTTCTCAAGAAGAGTCAAGACTCACTAAGCTAGACTTAGTGTTTGTAACCACCAAATCCTAGTTAAAACATAAAATTAACCCAAATATCAAACACCCAACATCATTCAAGCATTAAACAATCACACCTATTAATTACCCACACTAGGGTTGAGCCACAACCCTAGCTAATGGGTTTAGCTAGACATATTAGCAACAGAAATTGAAGAAGTAGTAGATAAAATCAACATATTAATTAACTATAATGTTAATCTACAAGAATCCACGATAAAACAAGATGAAAATGCCCAAAATAGGCTAAAACTTGAGTCTCACGAGTGCAGCTGCTATCTGATATCTAATGTTTAACCTAAAAATAATAAAATATTCTATTTATACTAGGCTAGAAAAACTGGACAAAAATACCCCTGCGGGGCTGGCGCGGACCGCGCAGAAATGCAGCGCGGCCGCGTAGGGGTCTTGGTCTTCGATCACTCACTTCTGAAGCTGGGGACGCGGACCGCGCAAGAAGGTAGCGCGGCCGCGCAGGCTGATGGGCGCAGACCGCGCAACAATGAAACGCGACCGCGTAGAAGGAATTTGGCAATTTGACACCTCTCTGAATCTCATCCACGCGGACCGCAGACAAATGGAACGCGGCCGCGTGGGACTTTGCCTTGAATTTTCAAGCCTCTAAATCTCCACAAGCGCTGACCGCGTAGAAAGGAGCGCGAACCGCGCATGGTTACCCTTGAAATGTATATTCTCTGAATCTCCTAGTGCGGCCGCGCAGCAAAACAGTGCGGTCCGCGCTAGGTCCTCCTGTCCCTACTTCAATGATTTTTGATACTTGAGCAGGTTTCACTCCGTTTCGAGCCGATTTTTGACTTTCGTCATCTTGTCGCTCAAACCTGCAATCAAGCGCACTTTGTAAGCATTCTGGGTCTATTTTATGACAATTCATACATAAAGCATAGGTAAGTATGGGCATAAAACGTGTAAAAATCACAGTTATCAACTCCCCCAAACTTAAACCTTTTCTTGTCCTCAAGCAAATAAAAGAAGACCCACCCCTAACAAGGAAACATCCAAGTAATTCCAGCTTATCCTAAGGAAACCTCATCACGCATCAATTGGGACTAACAATTGCCCCAATACGAATGCATCATTAACACATTTTTAATCTTCTAAGAATTATGGATCGAATATGACACGAGAGCATCAAGGGTTGACTCATTTCATCAAGGCGCTTTTCTCAAATACCTTGGTCTTTGTGGAACCCAAACTCACACATCCTCAACTCTCCCTAAGCAAACCTCACTTTTTAGAGTAATGACACACAACCCGAGGTTGATGGATTTTTGTTTTCACTCATTTCTCTCACAAAGAAGGTCATAAGTCCAGCTTTAGGTACCATATGCTTGCCCCTTATGTAAGTATCCACTAATGTAGGCTTCCCTCAACTCAAGATCATATAGGGCTTTTGAGGAGTCTTTGTGAAGGCTTTTGGGTGAAGGTAGGATATGTTTTTGTTCATTTAGGTTCAATCTTCCCTTTAGCACTTCTTTTGATTCATTATAGCATACTTTTTGACTCATTTGAGTACTTCACTTCTTTCAATTCTTTCAAGGGGTTAGAGAGACACATTGTCACTCTTTCTTTTGCAATTCAAACCTTTCTCCTTTTTCTACTTTTACACAACCTTTTTCACTTTGTTTTCTTTGAATCCCCTTTTCCGGTTCTTATTCACTTTTGTATTTCTTTTTGTCTTTTTCTCTTTTTCATTGCCTCCCTTTTCTTTTGCTTTTGTGCCTCTTTACCGCATTGATGCCTTTCTTGTCTCAACCCCCCAAACTTAGATATTTGCCATTGCTCAAGGGAAGATTTGGGTGCCAAGAGAGGGTCTCATTGAGAACGGGTATAGGCTTGTAGCTTTGGTTCATGAAAGAAGAAGGTTTAAGGCTCAAAAGGGTTGAACTAGGGATCATTTCATTGGTAGGTCATGGAAATTGTTCAAATTTGGAAGTTCGGACCAAGGAGGGCCTATATTCACTTCTCAAGTCAAGTTTCACCTATGATTTCGCCTCAACGAACATTCAGGGCAAGTTCTAGACCATCGGCTTGGAGCTTAGACTCACAATTCAAATTCTCACCACACACACTCAGGGATTGCTAAAGACATCGAGTTGAGAGCCCACAACGACCTTAGTTCCAATTCAAGCGCACAATGGCCCCACACGACCATATGATGATTGTTTGGTCAACACAAGAGTCTCAAGGCCACAATTTTCACCATCCTAAACACAACATTATGTCTTTGACCATGGGATCAAAGGCAAATGTGTTAGGCCCAAGTGAAGCTTGCCTGAGGTCCTCTTAACTACAAAATATTGAAAATCAAAAGAAGAAAAATCAAAAACGGACTCAAACCCTTAAGAAGGTTGTCACGCCATCTATCATTGGGAAGAGCCACCCGGTTCGCACAACACACTACCCTTGGAAAGAACCGTGGCATTAAGAAAACCAAGGGCTTATTGAAAACACTAAAACCGAAACAAAAGGCTACGAGCCTCACTACTAGGCTGAAAACGAAAAATTTGAACGAAAATAGAAAAACCAAATGAATATGTACAATGGGGAGTAGAATATACAACGGGATGAATATATACATAAGAGTCTAAAAGTAGCCAAAGTTAAAAGTTATATACAGGCCAACTATTTAAAAATCAAAGACAATCCAAAACATAGACTAGAAATGAAATAAATATATACAGTCATCCAGTGTATCAGAATCAAAATGGTAGGGCGCACCCCCACGAATAAAAGCTGGCATTGTCCCCAATGCCAACTACCAAGATAAGCTCAAAAACAGAGTAAAAGGATATAGAAAGGCCCCTCAAGCCTAGTCCACATGCGTGGGGTCTCCTGTCGTCCCTGGATCCTCTGTAGTAGCCGGGACCTCAGACTGGTCTCCGACCTGCTGCTGCTGTGCTGCTGGGACATGAGCTGGATCAAGGACAGGCTGAACCACCGGTGGAACACTGGATGTACCCTCATGAACCTGGGCCACCTCTATCACAACTCCCTCAGTGCTAGGGAGTTTCCTCTTCTTCCTCGGCCTGGGAGTCTCCTCCTGCTGTGGCTGAACTGCTGCTGGATCTACAGTTGGCTCCCCGAAGAGTAAGTCAAGTGGCATCTGATCCGCCAAAAGCTTATCCACATCCTCCCTCAACTTCATCACTGACTCCTTGGAAGCCTTTTGCTTCCTCAATTTCCTGTGCTCCCTAGCTAGTTTACCCAATGCTGTGCTGTGTGCTCCAACTGCCTTAGCCAAGGCATTCTGTGTCTCCATCATCTTTTCCTGGTTGGCCAGGATCTTCTTCAGTGTCTCCTCAATAGAAGGAGGGATCTCAACTGTGGAAGGGGCTGACTGTGCCTGAACTACAGTGGCCAAGTTTGACAACTTGGATGTCGCAGCTGACATCCAGTTGTTCAAACTGGCTAGAGACTGAGCAAGCTGGTGGGCAGTGAACCGGTGAGTCTTCGATGAAGGGACATCCGGGTCTGCTGCAGTAGATGGACCAGCAATAGTAGAAGGGCCCTGAGGCAATGTCTCACTGGTAGCAGGGATGGTGGAAGGCTCAGTGGACTGCTCAATAACCGCTGGCTCCTCAGACTGGCCAGGTGCGGTGGAAGTGGATGCCTGAGGCTTTTTGGACCTCTTTGGGTTGTCGGGACCCAACTGACTGTACCATGAGTAGGGGGCCACTGGATCTACCTGGACATCAAATCTCTTCTTCTTTACCTTCAATTCTCTGAAGTACAGGGAAAGAGTGTTCGGGAAGGGGTAGTTTGTGTTGGTCTCCTGCCCGACCGTAGAAATCACCCTTGACATGATGTTGCCCACATTCAGAGGAAAACCAGCCATAATAGATGCCACTAATACTGCACGGGGAATAGGAACTGTGTGATCATGAGTGGAGGGGTCAAGCCTACTACACACGAAGGTCAACCAACCCTTTGCTTCAAAACTGAACGTGTTTCTCAGAATCTTCTCCCCTGCTTTCAACCAAACTGGGACAGTGCCCGGGGCTGCCAAGTGCTGGGCCAACCACGGGCGAACCTCTTCTTTCATTGCCAGCTTTTCTAAGTATTGGGTTTCGTCCTCTTCGTTGAACCCCAAAAACTCATTCAGAGACTTCCCATCAAACATCACCACTTTGTCCCTCACTTGTGTCGCCTTTGAGTCTTTCACTACATGATAAACATTGCAGTAAAATTCTTTCACCATATGTTCATTTGCGACTATGCAACGTTCCTTGAAGAACCCCCAACCCTCTCTAGTACGGAATTGTGCTTGCACATGTGGGTTTAGAGGAAGAAGATCAGAGTCAATAAATTGCCTCTCCGGAATCAATTTTCTTTTGGGCCACCACTCTCGAAATCTGTGGAAGGCTATTTCACTTACAAATCTATCAGCCCATGCTTCCGGTTTTCTTGTTCTATCAACACCACCAACTTGGGGCTCACCCCCCTCACCATATCCTGCACTCTCCCCAGATAATGAAGCTGTGGGGGAGGTGGAGTATTGTGCCTCACTTCTATCTTCGGACTCATCAGACGAGTCCAAAACTACATTCACCGGTTTTTTGAGGCTTTTATCAGCTGGTCCCTTGGAGGTAGGTGAAGCTGAGGGAGAGTCATGCAATTGGAGCGAGAGAGACATGTGAGTTGGAGCAGATTCAGAAGTAATACTCCGGGATGGGGCATACTCACTCCCCGAAGAGTGGGAGGCAGCTCTATCAGCTTCCCGTATTATCTTGCGGGTCTTTTTTATATTCTCCCGAGTCTGGGGAGTGAGTTTAACAACCCGCTTTCCTTTTCCCCCTCGGGAGGAGCCACCCCTCCCGGGTTGTTGTTCTTTTCCTCCTCGTTGCTTTACCATGATCTGCAAAGAAAAGTCTAACATTGTTAGTTGAAGCATATGCAGTGAATTGGATGGTACAGTTGAAAGCATGGTTTAGAAACAGGGTTGCAGAATAGAAGGGGCGCGGACCGCGCAAAAGTGCCACGCGGACGCGCTGGGTAGCGCGGACCGCGTAAAACTGGAGCGCGGACCGCGCTTAAGATGTTCCAGAGACACCCCTCTCTGAATCTCACCGACGCGGTCCGCACTGTTTTGGACCGCGGTCGCGCTAGGCTGGAGCGGACCGCGCAGAAAGGACGCGCGGCCGCGTAGGGCAGACAATGAACTGAGTATGGGGATTTTCATTTAAGTCCAATTTTTTGTTCAAATTATGGGTCCTAATTGTCCCTACTCAGTTACTAATCAAGAATTCATGCCCATTGTTTCACATAAACACACAAAATCTACCCTAACAGGTAAAACTAAGAGAGAAAGAAGAAAATAAGAAGTTATACTAACAGGAAGCAAAATAAAATAAAATAAACTAAACTATGAATGAGATTAGTGAGGAATGTTACCAGGGGTTGTGAAAGTTTTAACTACTTGAAGCAAGTTGTTTTGATGCACAGTGAAAATTTGAGAGCTCAGGTAGAAAATTGGCGAAAAGGTTAAAATGAAGCCTAGGGTCTCTATTTATAGAAAACATTGTGGGACCCATTACTTACCCACCAGCGCGGCCGCGCAGAAATGGCCGCGGACCGCGCTGGATTTCCAGCATCCTTAATTGCCTGAACAACCCACGCGGACCGCACTGTTTTGGTGCGCGGCCGCGTGGGAAACTTCAGAGAGTATGTAATTTGGGCTTCTCCCGCGCGGACCGCACAAAAATGTCACGCGGACCGCGCAGCAAACTTCAGAGACTCAGCTCCCATTTCACCAGCCTACGCGGACCGCACTGTTTTGGTGCGCGGCCGCGTAGGCAAACTTCAGAGACCTTAAAATTTTTGCTACTTTTGCCCTGCACTGGTCCAACATCAACCCTGCAACATCTCACAAACCATGAGTTGAAAAATCCTAATCTACAACGGAAAAATAAAAAGAAAGAAAAAGACATGGGTTGCCTCCCAAGAAGCGCCTGATTTAACGTCGCGGCACGACGCATTTTACCACAATATCACTTCAAATGAAGGAGTGCCACCACGTGGCTGTCATCAATCTTCCCCAAGTAATGCTTCACACGATGCCCATTGACTCGGAAAACTTCACCATTTTTGTTCTTGAGATCAATAGCACCAAATGGGGTCACCCCAACAACTTCAAATGGACCACTCCACCTAGACTTGAGCTTTCCCGGGAATAACCTCAACCGGGAGTTGAAAAGAAGAACCATGTCACCCACCTTGAATTCTTTACCCTGAGCATACTTGTCATGGAGGTACTTCATCTTGTCCTTGTACAAAGACGAGCTGGAGTAGGCATGAAATCTAAACTCATCAAGCTCATTCAATTGCTCCACTCGGAGATTTGCTGCAACATCCCATTCCAAGTTCAACTTCCTCAATGCCCACATAGCCTTGTGCTCAAGTTCCACTGGAAGATGGCAAGCTTTACCAAACACCAACCGATACGGAGACATACCAATTGGAGTCTTGTAAGCCGTCCGATAAGCCCAAAGAGCATCATCCAATTTCTTCGACCAATCGGTCCTATTAGCATTCACCGTTTTGGACAGAATACTCTTTATCTCCCGATTTGAGACTTCCACTTGTCCACTAGCTTGTGGATGATAGGGGGTGGTCACTTTGTGATTAACTCCATACTTAGCAAGCAATGAATCAAAAGCCTTGTTGCAAAAATGGGACCCCCCATCACTAATAATGGCCCGAGGAGTACCAAATCTCGTAAAGATACTCTTTTTCAAAAATGCTACGACACTTCGGGCTTCATTGTTGGGTAGAGCCACGGCTTCCACCCATTTTGAAACATAGTCCACCGCCACGAGAATGTAAGTATTACCACAGGAGCTCACGAACGGACCCATGAAATCGATGCCCCAAACATCAAAAATATCCACCTCAAGAATTGTATTGAGGGGCATCTCATCCTTCTTGGAAATACCGCCGGCTCTTTGACATGCATCACATCTCTTCACCAATTCACTAGCATCCTTGAACAACGTAGGCCAATAGAAGCCACAACTCAAAACTTTTGAGGCTGTCCTCACCCCCCCGTGATGACCACCATAGGGAGAAGAGTGACAAGCCTCCAATATGCTCATTTGTTCACTTCCCGGTACACATCTCCTTATCACTCCATCCGTGCAAATTCTAAACAAATACGGATCATCCCAATAGAAATCCAAACTATCCCGCTTGAGTTTCTTCCTTTGGTTGGAAGAGAGCTCACACGGGACGTTACCAGTCACAATGAAGTTGGCGATGTCCGCGAACCATGGCATTTCACACATAAAAACGGAAAGAAGCTGCTCGTCAGGGAACCTATCAATAATCTCAATACCATCACTTGGTCTCCCATCTTTCTCTAATCGGGACAAATGGTCTGCAACTTGATTCTCGCTTCCCTTTCTATCCACAATCTCTAAATCAAATTCCTGAAGGAGTAGCACCCATCTCATCAATCTTGCTTTCGAATCCTTCTTAGTCATCAAATACCGGAGGGCTGCATGGTCCGTGTGTATGATCACCTTTGCTCCCATAAGGTAAGGTCAAAATTTCTCCATCGCGAACACAATAGCCAATAGCTCCTTTTCTGTCACTGTGTAGTTTCACTGGGCCTCATTCATCGTCTTGCGAGCATAATACACAGGATGGAACATTTTGTTGATCCTTTGGCCTAGCACCGCCCCAACAGCTACATCACTCGCATCGCACATAAGTTCAAAAGACAAATCCCAATAAGGTGCGGTGATTATAGGAGTTGTTGTCAACTTGTGTTTCAATAGCTCAAAAGACTCCATGCACTTCTCATCAAAAATAAACTTGACATCCTTCTCTAACAACTTGCAAAGCGGGTTCATAATTTTTGAAAAATCTTTAATGAATCGCCGGTAGAACCCGGCATGACCAAGAAAACTCCTCACCCCTTTGACAGAAGTAGGGGGAGGGAGCCTTGAGATAACCTCTATTTTTGCCTTGTCAACTTCAATTCCTTGCCTTGAGATTTTGTGACCCAATACAATTCCCTCTTGCACCATAAATTGACATTTCTCCCAGTTGAGCACAAGGACATCTTTCCAAAACCCTATCCAAGTTCACCAAACATTCTTCAAATGAATCTCCCACCACGCTGAAGTCGTCCATGAATACCTCTAAGATATCCTCCACCATGTCGGTGAAAATTGCCATCATACATCTTTGGAAGGTTGTTGGGGCATTACATAGTCCGAATGGCACTCTCGAGAAAGCGAACGTGCCATAAGGACATGTAAAGGCTGTCTTCTCCTGATCCTCCGGGGCAATGAGAATTTGATTATACCCCGAGTAGCCATCTAGAAAACAATAAAAGGCCCGTCCCGCAAGACGATCAAGCATTTGGTCCAAGAATGGTAGTGGGAAATGATCTTTTCTTGTCACCTTGTTCAGATTTCTATAGTCCATACACACTCTCCAACCCGTAACTGTACGAGTAGGAATCAACACATTGTTGGCATTGGTCACTACCGTCATTCCACCCTTCTTTGGCACACATTGGACCGGAGAGGTCCATGAACTGTCCGAGATCGGGTAAACCACACCGGCGTCAAGCCACTTGATAACCTCTTTCTTTACTACTTCTTGCATCACCTCGTTGAGTCTCCTTTGATGTTCAAGAGATGGCCGTGCATCCTCCTCCAAGATGATCTTATGCATGCAAAATGCGGGGCTTATTCCCCTGATGTCCGCCAAAGTCCATCCTATTGCCCTTTTTCGCTTTTGAAGCACCTCCACAGTGGCTTCAACCTGCAAGTTAGTAAGGCAAGAAGAAAGAATAACTGGAAGAGTAGAATTAGAGCCCAAGAATTCATACCTGAGGTGTGGAGGAAGTGGTTTCAACTCCAACACCAGTGGCTCCTCAATTGATGGCTTGGTTGGCGGAGTTTTGCGATTTTCAAGATCCAAAGATAGTTTCCTAGGCTCATATGAACATGAACCCATTCCATGCAATGCATTCACGCACTCCACTCTACCGGCATCATCATTGGCATCCATGTTAAGAAGCACGGCTTCAAGAGGATCTTCAACATTAATCAAAGCACTTGTGTCATCCACTATCACCGTCGTGACAATGTCCACAAATGAACACACCTCCGTACTATTGGGTTGCCTCATTGACTTGCTCACATGAAATACCACCTTCTCATCACCCACACGGAATGTTAACTCCCCTGCTTCCACATCAACCAATGCCTTCCCCGTAGCTAGGAAAGGTCTTCCAAGAATAATAGGCACTTCGAAATCCACTTCGCAATCCAATATGACAAAGTCAGCCGGCAATATAAAGGCCTCTTCATCGACCGGTCCGCCATTTAAAGTCTCATGGAGGTTGGCCTAGGTTTCCCAATTCCCAAAGTCTTGAAGACTGAGTATGGCATCAGATTAATGCTAGCCCCCAAGTCACATAGGGCCTTAGCAAAGTCCGCCTTCGGATAGTGCAAGGAATAGTGAAAGCTCCAGGGTCTTCTAGTTTCGTGGCCATAGAATGCACAATCGCACTAACTTGGTGCGTCATCTTTATTGTTTCACACTCCATAGAACGCTTCTTGGTGACTAAATCCTTCATAAATTTTGCGTACCCAGGCATTTGTTCAAGTGCCTCCACTAAAGGAACATTGATTGTGAGGCTCTTCATAATGTCTATGAATTTCTTGAACTGATTGTCGTTCTTTTGCTTTGCTAACCGTTGAGGATCTGGTGGAGGTGGTCTAGGAAAGGGTGCCTTGGCCTTGGGCACCGCCGGCTCGGGTATATCAATAATGTGTTCCCTAGACGGGTTCACGGTATCTTGAGTCTCTACCCCGACCTCATCATCAATATCAATCCGCACATCATTTGTCACTATTGGTTCAACCACATTGTCAACATTCAAAGGTGCATCATCATCATGCAACTCAATTTCATCATTCACAACTTGATTCTCAACCGAGGCATGCACATCACCGCCTCTTCCACTCCTAGTTGTAACCGCCATCACATGATTGTTACCCCCCTTCGGGTTCACTACCGTATCACTTGGTAGCGCACCTTTTGGTCGGGTATTTAAAGCTTGAGAGATTTGTCCTATTTGCACCTCTAGGTTCCGGATAGACGTGTTATGCGAAGCCAATTGTGCGTCAGAATCTTGGTTCTTTTTCATCATCTGCTCGAACATCATTCTATCCGTCCCATATCACTTCCAGAAGAACTAGGCCCTTGTGACTGAAAGGGGGGGGTGGATTGTTTGGTTGTTGGAACATGGGGGTCCTTTGAAAGCCTTGCCCCCTACCACCATTATTCCACCCTCCTTGATTGCTATTGTTGTTGTTCCAATTGTTGTTGTTCCCGTTCCAATTGTCTTGGTTATTACCTTGATTACCCCAATTGTTGTTCTGATTGTTATTGTTCCAATTGTTACCACCTTGTTGTTGATTATTGTTATTCCAATTGCCGCCTCCTTGTTGATTGCCCCAATTGCTTTGGGGGCGCCATTGTTGATTCCCTTTATTTCCTCTATTTCCTTGATAGTTATTGACATATTGGCATTCCTCACTTTGATCATCAAAACACTCGTTCGAATAACCACCACCATCATTGTTGTTGTCAAACTGCTCACCATTACCTTGAGGTTGTTGTTGCCCTCTTTGCCTCCTTTTTAGCATAGAAACATTCTCCATTGCATTGACTTGGCGCGGACTTTGTACTTGTTGCAATTGCGCCTTCGCCAACTGATTCATTGTTGTTGTAAGTTCGGCAATGGCTTGGCCATGATCACTCAACTCCTTGTGCAAATGGATGATCGTGGGGTCACCTTGGGGTACATTCGCTCGGCTTTGCCATGCCGAAGAGGTGTCAGCCATTTCATCAAGTACGTCACATGCCTCTTGGTAAGAAAGTTTCATATAGTTCCCACCGGCCAATTGGTTCACAATGCACTAATTCGTGGTGTTGATGCCCCTATAGAAAGTCTGCTGGATCATCGCCTCAGTCATGTCGTTGTTAGGGCACTCCTTCACCATTGTTCTATATCGCTCCCAGATCTCATGCAATGGTTCTGTTGGCATTTGCTTGAAGGCTAGAATCTCGTCCCGAAGAGCCGCCATATGACTTGGAGAAAAGAACTTGGCAATAAATTTGTCCGCCTCATCCCATGTGGTGATAGAATGATTTGGTAACCTTTCTAACCAGTCCAACGCTTTGCCCCGAAGAGAAAACGGGAAAAGCCTCAATCTCAACGCATCCTCTGACACGTTTGTTTGTTTGCTGCCCCAGCAAGTATCTACGAACCCCTTCAAGTGCTTGTATGCATTTTGGTCGGAGGCGCCCGTAAAATATCCCCTTTGCTCGAGCAAGGTCAACATGACATTTGTGATTTGAAAATTCCCCGCCCGGATTCGGGGAGGAACGATGGCACTCGCGTACCCTTGATTAGGAAGAACTCTTGGGACCGCTCTTGGCGGTGGCGGAGTAGGGTCTGGAATAGGATTGTTGTCATTTACATTAACATTGGCATTTCTACCTCTCCGTGGTACTTGAGGTACCGGAAGCTCATCTTGCTCAACATCTTCAACCTCCTCCCCCGCCAAGGCGTTGCCAAGAGGGTCATTTCCGTTTAGAGCCATGTGTTCCTGATGGATCAACACAAATAAAGTTAGTAAAAAGAAGTAAAGAGAAGCAAAACACAAAACTAGCTACACAAATAGTCAACACCGTAAGCTCCCCGGCAACGGCGCCAAAAAATGATCGCAGCGGACTCAACCTTAGGAAGAGTGGGCGCTAATACTTTTACCGAATAGTGGTATCGGGGTCAATTTCCACAGGGAGCTAGAAAGGGAGTTGGATATTTGCTTAGCCTAAAAATGCGTGTTTGCTTCTAATTGATCTTCTATCATTTTTGGGTTTTTATGAATAGCTACTACAATTTAACAACTACTAATTATAACTAAATTATGCTAAGATATTAATTCTAGGTTGTATGCAAGATAGAGAAAGACACTAGGGTCGTGGCATTTACCTAGGTGGTCAACTAACGGGTAGAGATTCCTAATACAAGAGTGATGATTATGGGGCTTATGCTATAACCATTGCACGATTGCACTCACTCTCACACCTCTCGGTAGAAAGAGTGATTTTGCCCAATTGACTCTCTCGAGACCAATTGGGTAGGGCAACAAGCCCAAGCAACTTAGGGTTCAAGTTGGTTAATTACTCTCTCGAGGTTTAACCCGTTAATTGGGACTACCATTCTCATGGGTCCATCCCACTTCCTTGTTGGGTTAATTGTGGAGTCATAGACACTCTTTCTCAAGAAGAGTCAAGACCCACTAAGCTAGACTTAGTGTTTGCAACCACCAAATCCTAGTTAAATCATAAAATTAACCCAAATAGCAAACACCCAACATCATTCAAGCATTAAACAATCACACCTATTAATTACCCACACTAGGGTTGAGCCACAACCCTAGCTAATGGGTTTAGCTAGACATATTAGCAACAGAAATTGAAGAAGTAGTAGATAAAATCAACATATTAATTAACTATAATGTTAATCTACAAGAATCCACGATAAAACAAGATGAAAATGCCCAAAATAGGCTAAAACTTGAGTTTCACGAGTGCTGCTGCTATCTGATATCTAATTCTTAACCTAGAAATAATAAAATATTCTATTTATACTAGGCTAGAAAATCTGGACAAAAATACCCCTGCGGGGCTGGCGCGGACCGCGCAGAAATGCAGCGCGGCCGCGTAGGGGTCTTGGACTTCGATCACTCACTTCTGAAGCTGGGGACGCGGACCGCGCAAGAAGGTAGCGCGGCCCCGCAGGCTGATGGGCGCGGACCGCGCAATAGTGAAGCACGACCGCGTGGACACAAGCGCTGACCACGTAGAAAGGAGCGCGGACCGCGCATGGTTACCCTTGAAATGTATACTCTCTGAATCTTCTGGCGCGGCCGCGCAGCAAAACAGTGCGGTCCGCGCTAGGTCCTCTTGTCCCCACTTCTATGATTTTTGACACTTGAGCAGGTTTCAGTCCGTTTCGAGCCGATTTTTGACTTTTGTCATCTTGTCGCTCAAACCTACAATCAAGCGCACTTTGTAAGCATTCTGGGTCTATTTTATGACAATTCATACATAAAGCATAGGCAAGTATGGGCATAAAACGTGTTAAAATCACAGTTATCACTGCCCTGGGGCGGTTCATCTCTAGGTCTTCCGACAAGAGTCATCGATTTTTCTTGTTGCTGAAGAAGAAAAAAAACTTAACATGGACTCCGGAATGCCAACATGCCTTGGAAGAACTCAAGCGATACCTATCGAGCCCACATCTGCTTCATTTACCGAAGGCGGACGAATAACTATACCTGTATTTGGCAGTATCGGTGATAGCGGTAAGAGGAGTCCTAGTTTGAGAAGAGCAAGGTACGCAATTTCCGATTTATTATGTTAGCCGGATTTTAGGTGAGGCCAAAACTAGATATCCTCACTTAGAAAAACTAGCACTCGCTTTGCTGAGCGCCTCTAGGAAACCAAAACCGTACTTTCAGTGCCACCCTATTTGTGTTGTGACAACTTACCCATTGTGAAATATAACAAATAAACCCGAACTCTCGGGATGATTTTCCAAATGGGCCGTAGAAATTAGCGGGTAGGATATTGAATATCGACCCTGGACAACCATTAAGTCTCAAATTTTGGCAGATTTTGTGGCTGACTTCATGCCGGCCCTAATAGCCGAGGTCAAAAGAGAGTTGTTAGTGAACTCGGGGACGTCTTCGGGAATCTGGACCCTCTTTACGGACGGTGCATCGAATGCAAGGGGGTTCGGACTTGGCATCTTACTAAAGCCACCCACAGGCAATATAGTTAGACAATCCATCTGAACTATGAAATTAACTAACAACGAGGCTGAATATGAGGCCATGATTGCAGGTCTCGAACTGGCCAAAAGCTTGGGAGCGAAGGTGATCGAATTGCGACTCCCTCCTTATGGAAAATCAAGTTAACGGAACGTGAAGTCAGAGAAGAACAGATGCAAAGGTACCTCGATAAGTTGCAGGTAACATTACATCGATTCAAAGAGTGGACTTTGTAGCACGTACCTCGAGATCAAAATAGTGAGGCCGATGCACTTGCAAACTTTGGCTCTTCGGTCGAGGACGACAAGGTCAACCCGAGGGAAGTGGTACAGCTCATGAGATCGGTAGTAGAAGAAGGTCATGCAGAAATAAACTCCACAAGCCTAACTTGGGATTGGAGAAATAAATAAGTAGAGTATTTGAAGACCAAGAAATTACCCTCAGATCCAAAAGAATCGAGGGCCCAGCGCATAAAGGCAACCCGATTCAGCTTGTCCGAGGACGGAACCTTGTTTAGAAGAATGTTGATGGCCCGCTAGCAATATGTTTGGGACCGGGAGATACCGAGTACGTTCTGAGGGAAGTCCACGAGGGCACCTGCGGAAACCATTCTGCGCCGAATCATTGGATCGAAAGGAAATCAGATCCGGCTATTACTGGATCGATATGGAAAAAGATGCGAAGGAGTTCGTACGAAAATGTGACAAATGCCAAAGACATGCTCCAATGATTCAACAACCTGGGGAACTGCTCCATTTGGTCTTATCACCATGGCCATTCATGAAGTGGGGAATGGACATTGTCGGCCCTCTTTCATGGGCACCAGGTAAGGCTCCATTTATCTTATTTATGACTGACTATATTTCTAAGTGGGTTGAAGCCCAGGCATAGGACCACTTCGTATGTCGGTTGGGGATGCCATCCAAAATTGTATGTGACAACGGGAAACCATTTATCGACAGCAAAGTGACCAAGTTTCTCGAAGATCATAAAATCAAAAAAATCTTATCGACACCTTATCACCCTAGTGGGAACGAACAAGCCGAATAGACCAAAAAAAACCATAATCCAAAACCTTAAGAAAAGGTTAACCGACGCCAAAGGAAAATGGAAGGAGATCCCGCCCAAAGTTCTTTGGGCGTATCGCACGACCTCGAAGTCCAATATCGGGGCTACTCAGTTCCCATTAGTTTATGGCGCTGAAGCTCTAATATTGGTCGAAGTCAGGGAGCCAAGTATCAGATTCCGATATGCAATAAAAAATCAAATGACGAGGCCACGAATACGAGCCTGGAGCTATTGGATGAAAGGCGTGAAGTCGCCCTTGTTCGATTGGCTGCCCAAAAGCAACAGATCCAGAGGTATTACAATCGAAGGGCCAACCTTCGATACTTCAATGTCGGGACTTAGTACTTAAGAAGGTCACACTAAACACCCGAAATCCGAATGAAGGGAAGTTAGGTTCGAACTGGAAGGACCGTACCGGATTCTCGAGGTCACCGGGAAAGGATCCTATAAGCTCGAAATGATGACATAGAACAACTACCGAGCAATTGGAATGTAACTCACCTAAAACGATATTACTGCCAAGGTACGACCCCATTCATTTTCTTTTATTTCGGACTAACATTTGCAGGTAATCGACAAGAAGCAGCACAAAGTTTTAGGTCTGAAAGCACGCGTTGCACTCTTTTTTCCTTAGACAGGTTTTGTCCCAAATGGGTTTTCCGGCAAGGTTTTTAACGAGGCAACAACGGACCGTGCTAACTTAGAATCAAAGGCCGATCATGAATCGGTGTCGAGGATAGCATTAATAGTATCTGAGGTTCCTCTAAAATCAACCTCGAATACTGAGGGGCATTACCCTCGGATATCGACCTTAGTGAGGAAATTACTTCGTAATGGAAGGGTCTCGATAGGTAGGATTTGTTGTAAGGGCCAAACGATCAAACGAACTGTGCCCACATAGACAACTCGAGCCCTGGCATAAAACATGTACGCATGTATAACCGTTTTGCACAAGAATAAAGAGAAGTACTTTCCTTGCAATCATCTTATGTTTTAAAAATATCCTCTTTACATCCCTTAAAGATTTCGTACTTCCGATCTCCTAAAGGTAACGAGCTCAAGGGCCACTTATAATCGGAGTTCGAATGATCACTCCTCACTTGGGGACTATCGTCTAAAAACAAACTCGGGCAGCCCAAACAACTAAATCTCGGGGGCATAAGACCTATTAGGCAACCCCTGAATTTTAAAGGCCACGACCATCTCCCACTCGGGGACAACCGTCCGAAAACAAACTCGAACGGATCAAGATATTAAACATTGGGGCATAAGACCTATTAGGCAACCCCCAAATTTTAGAGGCCACGGCCATACCCACTCGGGGAATGTTATCTTAGGCAAGCCTGGATAACTCGGGAAAGCAAGCCCACTGGGCGCGCCCAAACTAAAAGGCTACGGCCATATTAGCACGGCTCGGAGATGTCCGAGAACGTAACAAAAGATAGGTCTTCAAAAAAGAAAAATTTTCATAATCGGTTCGAAAGGCTACCCTTGGCAAACTATAATCTGAATTACTTACTTTGGGAGAAAGTTTCCAGTAACACCGAACCCCCAAGACGCCTATAAACAGAGTAATGTAAATGCGAGGTTTGTTTGAACTTTCGAACATAACCTAAGTTATTTTATGCTAAGGCATTCCGGCCTTTGTGAATACAAGTAATAAAGCAAAGGAAAAATTTAAAAGTCGAAAGGGAAAGAAAGCCTTATATATATATTTATCCAATAATCTTTTTACAAAGGCCAGAACAGCCCAATACAAAAATCTACAACTGCCAAAACGGCCTAAAAAAGATGCAAAAAAGCAAAAAATAAAAACATATAAAGGCCTAAGTGGCATGGTCCTCATCAGAGATAGCATCTTCATCCTCGGGATCTTCCCCGCCTTCAGACTCGCTTAAGCTCTCAAAATCTTCCTTGGGAAAAGCCAGGTTCCGGGCCCTGGCTTCACATACTTTGGAATTCTCGATTTCATCCAGTATGTCGAAGTTCTGAGCATGGATTCCCTCGAGGGCTTCCCTTCGAGCTTGCCACCTTGTATGCTCCACCATATTTTCAGCTTGCGCCTGAATCGCCTCGGCATCAACCTTGAACTGGGCCACTTTAGCATCAGCCTCGGTCTTGGCCACAACCACCTCTGATTTGGCTGCCTCGAGTTCCTTGGCCAGATTCTCTTGACTAGAAATAGCCAAGTTCAACTGAGATTGGAGCTCCTCGATCTTCTTGCCCTGTACCAAGGTTTTCTCTTTTGCAGCCCGGAGCTGGGCCTCGGCCGTCGCTAATTGTTCTTGCATAGATTCCTTTTTCGAGGCTAAGAGGTCCATATTTTTCTTCCACTCCTCGGCCTCTGCTTTTATCGTGTCTATCTGCGTCTGGAGCTGCCCGATCTGTTCAAGCCTCTATCGGACCTACAGAATCGGATCGTTAGCCACTGAGTCCGATTCGCCGTCACTATCTTCAAGTACTTGATTTACCTGCTCAGCCCACCGGCATGCTCCTTTCGAGCCGCATCTAACTCGGCCGGAAGTTTCTCACTCAGAAGCTTATAGGTTTCCCTCTTCTCAATAAGCTCTCGAACCTCGGTCTTGTGTTGGGCTAACTCCTCCTGGTATCGGAGGATAGTATCATGGTGCAGTACCGAGGCCTGTAAGCATAAAGAAAGGTGTTAGGATTATTTGCAACTTCAAATTTAAAATACATAATAAAGGGACACTCGAGGTTACCCGATTCATAGCCTATTGAGCTTCATTGAATAGGCAAGACGCCTCCACCTCATCCATCACGGCCTGGTCCTCTTTCGTCACTAAGCACCGAAGATAGCTAGCAACCCCCACAGGGGAAGAGAAAACCTGGGCATCCTCTGGGACAGAGAGAACTATTGACCGCTTTCGATCAGGGCTAACACTCGAGGCCGAGAATTGATCTACCAACTTTGGGCTTGAAGAAGATCCACTAGCCCCCGATGATGGTACCTTCTTTGGCACCGACAAGTCACCAAACCCAGTAAAGTCCTCTGAGGAAGTAGTAGACTCTAACCCATCTAGGAAGTTGTGGATATCTGCCGCCCCCTGAGGCCCCTCGTAGGAACAACCTTCTAGCATACCGGCCTCATGGAACATGGTATCGGAGAACAGAGGAGACCCGGTAAGGTCAATCTTTTGAGGCACTTTCTTCTGCTCGAGAAGTGTCAGCCCCGGTCTCCCTCTTAACTCCCCAATCTTGGGGCAAAGTAGCCGCACCCCGATCCAGTTCAGAGATCTCGGCCAATGCCTTTTCAGCAGCCTCCCCGGCTTGAGGCAAAGTAGTGCGAATTCGCACCTGATCCATTAGCTCGGAATTGTCTTCTCCTTCTTCTTCGGACTCATCTCTTAGTTGGCGGATTGAGTCTGATGGGAGAACGCCGGTACTTTCCTTAGGTTTACGCGCCGACCTCCTCTTTGGTTTTTTCTTTTCCGAGTTTAGAGAATTCAGGGCCCTTTTCCTTTTCTTCTCATCACCCTGCCTCGGAGCAGGGGACTCGAGAGGCACAGCCTTATCACCGGATGGAGGCCTCATAGCAACATATTTGGGGAGACCTGCAAAATAAAGCAGAACCGATAAGAATTCGACAGCGCAAGGAGAAAATCAAACATTACTAAAGAAAACTTACCATGATTATATGCCTTCCACCGACCCTTCGACAGTTCACTCCATGCGCGCTCGGAATATGGTCTCTGTGACACAAAAGGATCAGCGATCGCTGCAAATATAATCCGGCCTAAGAGTCCGGAGTCGAATCCCACAGAGAACTAAGGTTTCGCTTTAACTGTTCAATATCACTAAGAAGACAAGTTTGAATAAATTCCTAAGTTATAAATATTAAGATTCTTCTATCTAACTAACTAAGTAACAAATTTAAAAAGTAATAGCAACTAAAGATACTACAGGTTGGAGACTAAATTAAGGAGGTCTAGAGTTATGGTTTCCCCAATTGTCGGAATCCTTCCCGCTAAGTCTCCTACAATTTCGCCTAAGTATTTTCTACTGATCATGAGCACTCGACTTATCGTAATTCTCTCTCGAGCAACTACAATAATTTACTAGTCATATTCTCTCGAACTACGCTAGCTCACTCTTTTTCACCGCTCACTGGGATCACGTCAAAGCTTCGTTATCTCTAATCCAGCTTTTAAACCCGCTGTATTGATCTCTCATATACCTTAGGAGTGACGTTGTTCAACAACCACCTAAATATATATCCTTTCTCAAGCAACACATAGTAAAATAAGCACGTAGTTGAACAAGTAGATAAAATCAAAGGTTAAATTATATGAAAACGTAACAAGAATTCATTCTCCAAGAGGTTCCATCAAAACTCTAGATATTAAATTAGCTACTCATAATAGTATGCAAAACCACAATACTAAAATTTGTAACCAACAATGAAAAATAGGAAGAAGAAAGGAAAAACTCGTGGTTGAATCTTCCTTCTTGCTCCTAGCGTATTCTTGCCTCCTTGCGTGTTGTCTTACCCTAAAGTAGTGTCTTCCCCTTCAAAGGGACATTTTATTATGTATTTATATCAATTAGGGTTGATGTGGGGCGTCCTTTATCTCTCCTAATTCGAAAAGGACACGCTGAGTCGCGTGCCAGAGTTGGTGCAACGTGCGACTTCTGGCACGCTCCCAGGTTTATTTCTTTTTTTCTTCTTTGTTCTTTCGAGTGCCAGGTCTAGTGCCAACCTCCATACTTTGATATTTTTTGTTCATCTCCTAGGCCATTTCGCGCCTACCTTCATGCAATGCATCAATTGTGGCACACTTCTAGGTCTTGCATCTCCACTCTTTTTGCATCAAATCATCCAATTCTTGCCAACTTCCATCCAAATTTATTCCTACACACAATAAACATGTAATGAGCATATTATGTGTTTATAAACATGTAATCTCCCATAAATCACCTAATAAGTAATATATAAACATACTCAAAAACATGCATTTTTCATCATTTATCAGTGACACATCGTCCTCGACTCATTCCTAGAGTCGAGGAACTGTATCCGGCATCCAAGCCACATCTGCACCACGAAAACGCCGATAAGAAGGGAGAGAATGAGAGAAACAATAAATAAAATCTTTAAGGCAGAGTTATACTTACGCTTTATGTGCTATTTCTCGGGAAATGGCATGTCCTCGACAGGGATCAAGTCCGAGGTCTTCACTCGAATGAATCGGACCATCCAGAATCGATCCCAATCCTCATCTATACTCGATAATGGGGCCCTACTGGCCCGGCGAGCAAGCTTGATCAATCCCACTTGATAGAGTCGGCGACTGTACAGGCGCATAAGATGATCAAGGGTGAAGGGACACCCCACGATTTTGTTTACGAAAAAACGAAGAAGAATCACTATCCTCCAGAAAAAGGGGTGAATTTGACCGAGGGTCACCTCGTACCTCTTGAAAAATGTGATAATGACCGGGTCTAAGGGACCCAATGCGAAGGGCTAAGTGTAAATACTTAAAAAACCCTCCACGTGGGTAGTAATTCCTTCCTCAGGCGAAGGCACCACCACGTGCTTATCGACCCAGCTGCAGTCCTCTTTGACCTTGGAGAGGAGATCATCGGTGATTGAACATATATATCTTGAGACCGGCTCGCTTCGACCCGGTACTGAGGAAGTTTTTTTCGACCTTGAAATCATCACCGATCGAGCACCCTCCAGGAACGAACTCTTTAGGGTATGGTTCCGCCGCAGTTCCGTCGCTAGCAGGTCGTGATGAAGAGGCGGCCTCCTCTTGTGGGACAGTTTTAGAAGTTTTAGCCATTTTAGATCAGAGATGAAAAAGTGGAAAATTAAGAAGGTACGCTTAGTGGTTTGCAAAAGGTTCTAGAAATCTGGGTACAAAAGTTGGAGAGTGAAGAGATTCTTGAAGAACAAGAGTAGAAGAAGCTTTGAACATAAAAGTTTGAATGAATGAAAGTTGGGATATTTATGGTTTGCTAATAACTGTTCAAAACCCATAGTGACCGACCAACAACTAACACACATTTAATGCCTTGGAAACTGGACCGACGGGACGTTTCAGTAACCGTTTGTTGCTTACGTCATGATCTATCGAAGCGGAGTTCGGAAGTTAATATCATTTCTCGTCATCTTTTCTCCGAAAAATGAGGGGACTATCTGCATACGGTCGAAACCGGGTTCGCCTATTGTGTGACCAATCTAGACTAAAACATGACAGGTTAAAGCTCGACCTCGAGTTATATCGAACCAAGGTGCGGAGATAAATCGTTGAACTCGTGACCCCGGGACCGAACAAGATCGAGGAAAATTTGCCGAGCCAAATAACAGAAGGCTGAAATATCCGCGATCGGTTGGAGATCAGGGCGAAAATCTCGGCACGTATCAATGGGAGGCCAATTAATTAGCAAATCATGAGATATTTTACCTTGTATAGAATTGTATCAAGAGTAGGACACCCCTACTATATAAATGGGGGTCTGATCATCTGTAAGACACATTGTAATACGCAGTAAAAAGCAACACACTGTAATTTCTAGCTCTTATCATCTTGTTATTCTACTCTAACATCAGTTGAGGCATTTTCTTGGCTCAAGGGTGATCAAACTCAAAGGCCAAGGCTGTTCAATTTGTGTGGTTTTCATTTATTTTCTTATCATTAATTTCAATATTAATCCATTTTTTTTAATTTGTATCAAGTTATATGACGTATCCTTAAAACTGCATATAAATTCAATTGTTATTCGCTTTTAAGGGTAAACAGATAGGCTTAGTAATAGCCTGTTTGACCCAGGTTTTAAGACCAGCTTATTTTGAGAAGTATTTTTTTCTCAAAAGTGCTTTTCAAAAAGGTATTTTTGGTGAGAAGTAGTTTGTGTTTGACTAATTAATTTGAAAAGCACTTTTAAACAACAATTAGTGTTTGGTCAAGCTTTTAAAAAGTATTTTAAGTATATTTTTCTCAAAAGTGCTTTTGGGAAGAAATTACTTTTTCCACTTTTACTTATTCTCAAAAATACTTTTTCTCTTCTAAAAGCTTGGCTAAACACCTTAAGAGCCCATTTGGATGGGCTTATTTAAGTAACTTTTTAGCCAAAATAGCTTTTAAGCCATAAGCTAGGATTTCTAGCTTTTGGCTTTTGGCTTGTTTTTTCATTTTAGATTAAAAATAAGTGCTTAAAAGCACTTTTTTTACTTTATCCAAACACTACAAAATAGCTTAAAAGCTATTTTGGCTTAAAAGCACTTAAAATAAGCCAATTCAAACGGGCTCTAAATTTGGGAAAAACTAATTTTGACCAAAAATAAGCTTGGGAAAACAGGCTATAAGAGGCAAAATATATCACTCCCTATAGAAAGTTATCAATTCCCAAAGCTCGAACCAAAATATTCGATTAAAAACAGAGGAATTCCAACTATTCCGTACATACAATCCATGAAATTAATCCTTCTTAGTCCTTACCTATCAAATTCTAAGTCAATCTCTTAGGACGTGAGACGCTCATGGTCTCCATGGCTCATGATAATAAGAAAAATTCAACTAATTTCGTAGCGAATCATTCATATGATTTAACGTGACCGTTCAAACAGTTGCCAACTATGTAATTTTTGTGTAACGACCCGGTCGGTCCTTTCATGAATTACCGCCCCGTTTTCTCCATTTCTGCTTCGTATTGTTTTGTTCAGCTGTACTATGTGTGATCGGGTTGCTTAGCTCGGGTTCGGACAAGTTTTGATAAGGTTTGAGACACTTAGTCTCTTTTAAGAAAGCTTAAGTTGGAAAAGTCAACCGGATGTTGACTTATGTGAAATAGGGCTCGGATGTGAATTTTGATGATTCGAATAGCTTCAGGAGGTAATTTGGGACTTAGGAGCGTGATCGGAATGTGTTTTGGAGGTCCGGAGTAGATTTAGGCTTGAATTGGCAAAATTGGAATTTTGGCATTTTTTGGTTGATAGGTGAGATTTTGATATAGGGGTCAGAATGGAATTCCGGAAGTTGCTGTAGGTCCATTGTGTCATTTGGGATGAATGTGTAAAATTTCAGGTCATTCGGACGTGGTTTGATAGACTTTTTGATCGAAAGCGGAATTTGGGAGTTTTGAAATTCTTAGGCTTGAATTCGATGCAAATTTGGTATTTCGACATTGTTTTGAGCATTTCGAAGGTTGGAACAAGTTTCAATGATGTTATGGGATATTTTGGCATGTTTGGTTGAGGTCCGGAGGGCCTCGGGTGAGTTTCGGGTGGTTGAACGGACCAATTCAAGTTGAAAAAGATTGCACAAAAACTGCTGTTGGAGTTGCAGGTTTTTGACCTTCACGTTCGCAATGGAGGTCCCGCGATCGCAAAGGGTTAGATTGTGAGGCTGTAAAGTTGGCCTTCGCGTTCGTGAAGGTGGTCTCGTGATCGCGAAGTGGTCGAGTCTATGGTCATCGCGTTCGCGTGGTTCATGCCGCGTTCGCGTAGAGGAAAATGAGCGGATGGGTCCTGGATGGTTTGTTCTTCGCGTTCGCGGGCGTGTAGTCACGTTCGCGCTGGGTTGGGAAGCCAAGTCATCGCGTTCGCGTACAGAGAGTCGCGATTGCGTAGAAGGAAAAATGGTCAATTAAAATTTGTGTTTCGCGAACGCGAGGCTTTGACCGCGTTCGCGATGAAGGATTTTTAATAGCTGGGCAGAATGTTTAAAAGACCCATTCCGCGACTTTTAGCCTAAGTTTCACCATTTTTGTGCGTTTTTAGAGCTTTTTGGAGAGGATTAAAGAGGGAATCAAGGAGGAACACTTGGAGGTAAGAATTTTGGACTTAATACTCAATTCTAATGTGATTTCTACCTATTTAATCATGGAAATTGTGGAAGATAAACCTGAAAATTAGAAGTTAGGGCTTGGGAATTGGAGACCTAAATCTAGGGATTTGAGGGGCCATTTGTGGTCGGATTTTGAAGTATTTGATATGCATGTACTCGTGGGAAGACAAGAGTTCCATTGATGTTAATTTTGTCGGATTTCGAGATGTGGGCCCGGGTGCCGGGTTTGGTAAATTTCGGGATTTACGTTGTAATTTGAGTATTTTTGCGTGGGCTTTGTTCCCTTAGCATATTTTCACGTCATGATTCTGATTTTTTATAGATTCGGCGCGAGTTAAGGCCGAGACGAGAGGCAAAGGCCTCGCGGGCTAGAGATTGGACCGGATAGAGGTAAGTAATGATTGTAAATTTTGAGGTGACGCACACGCTAGGTGACGAGCGTGGGGTCGTGCACTGTTGGGGATTGTGACTTAGTCCGTCCCATATGACTGTTTATTTGCGTATTTGATTGAAAACTGCTTGTTATTATCATGTTTTGGGCTGAATGGCATATTTGGGCTTTGTGCCAGGAGTTTCAATGCTATTCCTCACTATTTTGACTTAGTATTTGTAATCGTTAATACTATGCTTTACTGTTTTTCACAACTCAACCATCTTTACTCGTTTTTGGTATTTTAAATATTATTTTTGGCTGAGCATCATGTTTTACTGTTGCCCGAGTGGCTTGTGAGATTCTGATTGATTAAGGTTGAGGGCCTGTGTTGTGAGGATACTATGGGATCAGGCTGCACGCCGCAGCATATGGTACCCATTGTGATATATGAGAGGCCGAGGGCCAGATTTATTATGCCACGAGGTGGCTTGTGATTGATATGAGGCCGAGAGCCTGTTGATTATGCCACGAGATGCTTATTATTGCGCTTGGACCGTAAGGGGCCCCTCCCGGAGTTTGTATACCCCCAGTGAGCGCGGGCACTCAGTTTGTGATGTGATATAGCCCGAGGGGCTGAAGTTGTTCTATGATGTTGCCCGAGGGGCTGATACGAGTGATTGTGAGATAGCCCGAGGGGCTGGTTCTATTGGTATTTCTGCCCGAGGGGTTGTTTGTGTTTCTATACTGTATACTTGTTTTAATTCATTCATTTGAACTGCTAAAAGATGTTTTAAAAATGGTTTTACTGAACTAAGGAGTTTTATGAGCTTTTACTATTTTTACTGTATAGTGTTGGTTTTACCCTGCCTCGTTGTAGCATTTTGTTGTGTATTTATGTGTTTTCTTATCGCTCAGCTGCTTTTACTTTTATTACTTACTGAGTTGGCGTACTCACATTACTCCTTGATACTCTGTGTACAGATTCAGGAGTCTCAGGTC
Source organism: Nicotiana attenuata (assembly GCF_001879085.1). Lineage (NCBI taxonomy): Eukaryota > Viridiplantae > Streptophyta > Magnoliopsida > Solanales > Solanaceae > Nicotiana > Nicotiana attenuata. The sequence goes on from NW_017671791.1 coordinate 203,299, forward strand.
ACGCTAGCGAGGGTTGATTTGCTTCCAGCGGACAATTTGGAGTTGACTAGGTAGTTGCTCGGCGTTCGCAGCCCAGTGCTTCTCCTTCGTACTTTTATTTTCGTTGTCCTAGTTTCGTAATAGACTATGTTGTCTTTTCATATTCTTAGACTGATTTTAGATGCTCATGACTGGTGACACCCCAATGTCGGGCTGTGTTTTGTTTCCGCAGTTGTTATATTTTACTTTGTTTTGGGATTATCATCATTTATGACTTGATTATGAATCATTATATTTGTTAATTAAACTTGGGGTTAAGGTCGGCTGGCCTTGTCTTCACGAGAGGCACCATCACGAACGGGTCCGGGTTTAGGGTCGTGACAAGTTGGTATCAGAGCCTAGGTTACATAGGTCTCACGAGTCATGAGCAGGTTTAGTAGAGTCTCGCAAATTGGTACGGAGACGTGTGTATTTATCCTCGGGAGGTTGCAGAACCTTTAGGAAAACTCCGTATTCTTGAAATTCTCGTCGTGCGAATCTTTTGATCCGAGTACTAAACTTCTGTTATTCTATTCTCACAGATAGTGAGGACACGAGCGACCGGTCAGGATGGACGACCACCAGTACCACCAGCTGGGGCCACTAGAGGCCGAGGACGCGATCGAGGCCGTGGTAGGGGCAGAGGTGTAGCCCGCACAGCAGCTGGGGCAGCACATGCAAATCCACCAGCCGCCCCAGTTCAGGATCAGGTCCCAGTTATGGGCGCTCCAGCAGCACCAGCTTAGGCACCAGCTGTGCCCATTATGTGTGATGACCCAAAAGGTCATCACTTGTTTTTAATCTACATTCTATGTTTCCGAGGCCCTGAAAACCTCATTTAGCGTCACCTCGATTTGCATGCGCAGCGTAGCCGGAAAGCCTAAATGTGAAAGTCTGTGAAAAATGATAAGTATTGACTATAAAATGAATAAATTTGACTTCGGTCAACGTTTTGGGTAAACGGACCCGGACCCGTGATTTGACGATCCCGGGGGTCCGTAGGAAAATATGGGACCTGGGCGTATGCCCGGAATCGAATTTCGAGGTCCCAAGCCCGAGAAATGAATTTTTGAAGGAAATTGTTTAAGGAAATTTGAAATGAAATTTGATTAGAACATGTTAGTATCGAGCCCGTATTTTGGTTCCGGCGCCCGGTACAGGTCTTATATATGATTTAAGATGTTTCTATGAAATTCGGTGAAAAACGGACGTCGTTTGACGTGATTCGGACCTAAATTGCTAAAGTTGATGTTTTATGAAGTTAGAGAAAAATTCTTTGGTTTTGAGATTTAATTCGTTGTTATTGAGGTTATTTTGGCGATTTGATCGCACGGATAAGTTCGTATGATGTTGTTGAGTTAGTACCTATGTTTGGTTAGGAGCCCCAAGGGCTCGGGTGTATTTTGGATGTGTTTCGGGAAGTTTTGAACTTAAGAAAAATAGCAGAAAACAGCAGATTTGGTATTCTGGTACTTTCTTCTTCGCCTTCGCGGGAGAACCCACGCGAACGCGATGCATTAATTTTGTCGAAGGAAAATCCTTCAACGCGAACGCGTAGCCCAGGCCGCGAACGCGAGGCGGTGGGGGGTCATCCCTTCGCGAACGCGAGCCTGGCCACGCGAACGCGAAGGCCAAAGTGGGCATGGGCAGGGGTAGGGAAACTTCCCTACGCGAACGCGATCCCTTGAACGCGAACGCGAGGCTCGAGCAGTTCCTACTTCGCGAACGCGAGCCTTTGTCCGCGAACACGAAGGCTTATGCAGCCTGACCCATCGCGAACGCGAAGGGTCTGTAGCGAACGCGATGCACATTTTCGCCCAGTTATTTTAAAGACCCAAAAAACAGAACACTTACGGGATTTTATAAAAATTTCACAAACCTCTTCTTCTCCAAAGCTCTTAGGCAATTTTTGGAGCAATTCTTCACCATAATCTCTTGGGTAAGTAATCTTTCACTCATTTTCTTCAATTTGCATTAACAACCCATTAGATTTCTAGGCTTAAATCATGTGAATAAGGGTAGAAAATTAGGAATTTGGGTAGAGTTAGGGCTTTTTAATTAATTGTGATTTAGACCTCGTTTTGGGGTCGAATTCTGGAAATAATTATATACTTGGGCTCGTGGGTGAATGGGTGATTAGATTTTGGTCCGAACCTCGTATTTTGACCAAGCGGGCCCGGGGTCAATTTTTGGGTTTTTGGGAAGAATGATTAGAAAGATATAATTTGGCATTGGAATTGAATTGTCGTTTATTGATGTTATGAAGTCGATTATGTATAGATACGATCGATTTGGAGCCGAATTCAAAAGGGAAGGCGGCGTTTGAGGCTTGAGTTGGCCATGAAAGTTCGAGGTAAGTGTTTGGCCTAACCTTAGCTTGAGGGATTAGGAGTGTGTCCTACTTGCTATTTGATTTCTCGTTGAGTACGACGTATAGGCATGGTGACGAGTATCTATACTTTGGTGTCGAGCATGACCGTGGGTCTTATATTGTGATTTTTATGACTTTGTTGTATTATTCATGCCTTGGTGAAGATTTCTAATTGTGGTGCAAAGTTGTGAAAAGAATTGTGACCTATGAACATTGAGGAGCGTTGGCTCCAGTTGTGTAACGAATTTTGAAAGTATAAGTGATTATTGAACCTCTAGAGTAGTGGCTCGAGTGATAAAGTGAATTGTGAAGTAAAAGTGAGAAAGAGAAGAGATCATTATGTTGCCCCTTGCCGGGCTGTTTTTGAGTTATGGTTCCCTTGTATTGTGTTCTTAATTGATATTATGGATACTTAGGTTGATGATTCTTTGTGTTAGGTAAGGATTATGGTTATAGCTGAGGTAGTTAGATGTTGGAACAAGTTTGGGTATAGCTGAGGTGGTTAGGTGTTGTGACAAGTTTGGGTATAGCTGAGGTAGTTAGGTGTTGTGACAAGTTTGGGTATAGATGAGGTAGTTAGGTGTTGTGACAAGTTTGGGTATAGCTGAGGTAGATAGGTGTGGTAACAAGTTTGGTTATAGCTGTTTCTTTTCCCTTGCCGGGATAGTGTAGACCTTTTGATCCCTTGTCGGGACTCTCGTTATAATTGTAAGTATATATATGGATCGGGTTGCGCACCGCAACAATATTATATATGGATCGGGTTGCACACCGCAACAATATTATATATGGATCGGGTTGCACGCCGCAACAATATTATATATGGATCGGGTTGCACGCCGCAACAATATTATATATGGACCGGGTTGCACGCCGCAACAATATTATATATGGACCGGGTTGCACGCCGCAACAATATTATATATGGATCGGGTTGCACGCCGCAACAATATTATATATGGATCGGGTTGCACGCCGCAATAATATTATATGGGAGCGGGTGGTACGCCTACCGCAAGATATATAATGAAATGGGAGCGGGTGGTACGCCTACCACGAGATATAGGAAATGGGATCGGGTTGCACGCCTGTAACAAGATGTGAAAAGAAAGTGAAATCTGCCTTTGTTTTTCTTTATTCTTTATTAGTGGTTGGATTTTGATTCCTTTACATTCTATTGATATTCTGTTTTTACCTGTTTTTCCCCGAAGCATGTTTCCCCCTCCCATCTTTACTTGTTTATTTCCGTGTTTCTTTTCCGCTATATATAATTGAACTGCACAGGTTTATTTGGTAGTCTGGTCCTAGCCTCGTCACTACTTCGTCGAGGTTAGGCTAGGCACTTACCAGCACATGGGGTCGGTTGTGCTGATACTACACTCTGCACTCTTTTGTGCAGACCCTAGCGTTGTAGACTTCGGACCGCAGTGGGATTGCTGATTCTCGTTCATCAGGCGACCCGAGGTAGTCCTGCAGGCGTCCGCAGGCCTTGGCGTCTCCTTCTATTTATTATTCCTATTTCTTTCATACATTTCCAGAGACAGTGTTGTATTTATTTCTTTCAGACCTTTATTTGTTGTATTCTTAGACCGTATGTGAAACTGCGACACCAGTTCTGGGTAGTCGAGACTCAAACAGTTGTATTAGATATTCATGTTCAGATAGCTTATTGTTTGTTTCTTCCGCTTATGTTAAATTCCGCTGTTTAAATGTTATTATTTCGAAATTGCTAATGAATATAAATGGGTAAAAAGGATAAATTGTGAAATTAATTGGCTTGCCTAGCTCGTACTAGTAGGCGTCATCACGACTCCCGAGGGTGGGAATCCGGGTCGTGACAAGTTGGTATCAGAGCTCTAGGTTACGTGGGTCTCACAGTTCACAGACAAGCTTAGTAGAGTCTGAGGGATTGGTACGGAGACGTCTGTATTTATCCCCCAGAGGCTACAGAGTTAGGAAAAAGACTTCACATTTATTCTTTCCTGTCATTCGATTTTGTTCTCTCAGTGCTAAATTGAAACCCCTACTCTTGTCCTTTCGCGAATGGTGAGGTCACGTACCGCTTCTCCAGCCGGATCGCCGGCTTTGACTTGGGAGCAGTTCACTCAGCTATTTCTGGAGAAGTTTCTCCCCATCACTTAGAGCGAGGCCTATCAGAGGCAGTTTGAGCGTCTCCAGTAGGGTTCTATGACTGTTACCCAGTGTGAGACCAGATTCATCGACTTGGCTCGTCATGCTCTTATCATGCTTCCCACTGTGAGAGAGTGAGGAGGTTCATTGAGGGACTCGTCCAGCCCGCTCAGTTAGCTAGAGGTGGAGGTAGAGGTATTAGAGGTGGAGGTAGTGATGCTAGAGGTAGAGGTAAAGGTATTAGAGGTGGAGGTGCAGGTACTGTTCTGGTTTGTGGTAGAGAAGCTTGGGTTTTATTTTGCGTCGTGTCTGGTCATGCCTAGTGATTCTTTAAGTGCCCCTGTTTATGTGTATACACCGCTGGGTGATCCTATTGTGGTGATTGGAGGTCTTGAGACTCGTGTAGATTTGTTGCTTCTGGACATGGTTGATTTCGATGTTATATTGGGGATAGACTAGTTATCATCTTACCATGCTATCTTGGACTGTCATGCCGAGACCGTGACCTTAGCCTTATCGGGTTGCCTTGTTTAGAGTGGAGAGGGACTCCTGGTCATTCTACCCGTAGTGTTATCTCTTATGTGAAGGCTTGGCGTATGGTCGAGAAGGGGCGTTTGGCCTATTTGGCATATGTTCGTGATTCTAGTGCTGAGGTTTCTCCTATCGATTCTGTGCCCGTTGTTCGTGAGTTTCCTGAGGTTTTCCCTTCAGACCTGCCGGGTATGCCGCCCAACAGGGATATTGACTTTTGCATTGATCTGGTTCCGGGCACGCAGCCCATTTCTGTCCCACCGTATCGCATGGCCTCGCCTGAGTTGAAAGAGTTAAAGTAGCAATTGCAGGACTTGCTTGAGAAGGGTTTCATTATACCCAGTATTTTGCCTTGTGGTGCGCCGCTGTTGTTTGTTAAAAAGAAGGATGGGTCAATGAGAATGTGTATTGATTACCGGCAATTGAACAAGGTTACAATCAAGAATAAGTATCCGCTGCCGAGGATTAATGATTTGTTCGATCAGCTTCAGGGTGCCAAGGTATTTTCAAAGATTGACTTGAGATCTGGCTACCATCAGTTGAGGATTAGGGCATCCGATGTCCCTAAGACTGACTTGAGATCTGGCTACCATCAGTTGAGGATTAGGGCATCCGATGTCCCTAAGACAGCTTTCCACAATCGCTACGGGCATTATGAGTTCTTGGTTATCTCATTCGGGTTGACAAATGCCCCAGCACTTTTATGGATTTGATTAATCAAGTGTTCAAGCCTTATTTGGATTCGTTCGTGATAGTCTTCATTGATGATATATCGATATATTCCCGCAGCCAAGAGGAGCACGAGCAGCACCTTAGAGCGGTTCTTCAGACTCTGAGGGATAGTCAGTTGTATGCTATGTTTTCGAAGTGTGAGTTCTGGTTGAGTTCGGTTGCATTCCTTGGTCATGTTGTGTCAGCAAAGGGTATTCATGTTGATCCGAAGAAGAGGAGGCAGTCAAGAACCGGCCTAGACCAGCATCAGCTACAGAGATTCGGAGTTTCTTGGGGTTGGCAGGCTACTATCGACGATTCGTGGAGGGGTTTTCATCTATCGCAGCCCCGATGTCTAGGTTGACCCAGAAGGGTGCCCAGTTCATTGTGATGCTTCCCGTATTGGACTTGGTGCAGTGTTGATGCAGGATGGTAAGGTCATTGCCTATGCTTCGCGGTAGTTGAAGATTCATGAGAAGAACTATCCGGTTCATAATTTGGAGTTGGCAGCCATTGTTCACGCGTTGAAGATTTGGAGGCATTATCTGTATGGCGTGGCATGTGAGGTGTTCACGGATCGCAAGAGCCTTCAGCATTTTTTCAAGCAAAAGGAGTCGAATTTGAGGCAAAGGAGGTAGTTGGAGTTGTTGAAGGATCGTGATATCACCATCTTATATCATCCGGGGAAGGCCAATGTGGTGGCCGATGCTTTGAGTAGGAAGTCAGCCAGTATGGGCAGTATTGCAGACACCAGAGACACCACTAGCCCAGCCGGTGGCAGCTGCTCAGGGGTAACGTAGCTCCAGTTATGCCAGAGGACGAGCAACGCAGATTGGAAAGGTTTGGCAGACTCCAGCCTCCTACTTTTAGTGGTGCAGAGGGCGAGGATGCCCAAGGTTTCTTGGATAGATGTCAAAGGATTCTTCGCACCGCGGGCATTCTGGAGACCAGCGGGGTCACATTCACAACTTTTAGGTTTACGGGAGCTACCTTCACTTGGTGGGAGGCATATGAGAGGCGTAGGCCTGCGGGTGCGGCACCTCTTACTTGGCAGCAGTTCTCCGCTCTCTTTTTGGAGAAGTATGTTCCACAGTCCCGTAGGGAGGAGCTGCGTAGGCAGTTCGAGCAGTTGCAACAGGGGGATATGACAGTTACACAGTACGAGATGAGATTCTCAGAGTTAGCTCGTCATGCTATTTGGCTGGTTGCTATGGAGAGAGGGAGGATCAGGAGGTTTGTTGATGGCCTCACATATCAGCTTCGGGTTCTCATGACTAGGGAGAGGGTGTCAGGTGCTATGTTTGAGGAGGTTGTTGATATCGCCCGTGAGATTGAGGCAGTTCGTCGCCAGGAGCGCGAGGAGAGGGAGGCCAAGAGGCCTCGAGGACATGGTAGTTTTGGGGGTGCTCCTTCGAGGGGTCAGTTTCAGCATGGCAGAGGCTTCTCGTTCAAGCATGCTCAATCAGCCCGCCCAGGTTATCGTGGGGCATCATCGGGACATGGTTCTCACGGTTCTTAGCAGGGTCATTCCTCACTCAGTGCCCTTCCAGCTCAGGGTTCTTCCCGTGCTCCATCAGTTCAGGACTCTTCTGCGCCAGGTGCGTCTGCTACTGATTGTGGTGCCAGGGGTCCTCTTCAGTCCTCGTCTCCGGCACCAGGGAGTTGTTATGAGTGTGGAGAGTTGGGACATATGTGGAGGCAGTGTCCTTGTTGCCTTGGGGGTTCATCTCAGCAGAAGGGTCAGCCATCGGCTTCGGCACCAGTTACTTCACCATCCACCCAGCCAGCTAGGGGTGGACGACAGTCATCTAGGGGTCGCCCAAGAGGGGGAGGACGATCCGGTGGTGGACAGGCCCGTTTCTATGCACTTCTAGCTAGGCCTGATGCGGTTGCTTCAGATGCGGTGATTACAGGTATCATCTCAGTCTGCCGCCAGAGATGCCTCTGTGTTATTTGACCCTGGTTCTACTTTCTCTTATGTGTCATCTTATTTTGCCCATTATTTGGATACGCCCTGCGAGTCTCTCGTTTCTTTTGTTCATGTCTCTACTCCGGTGGGCAATACTGTTGTGGTAGACCGTGTGTACCGATCGTGTGTGATGTCTATTGGGGGTCTGGAGACCCGAGTGGATAATCTGTTGTTATGTATGGTAGTCTTCGACGTGATATTGGGCATGGATTGGTTATCTCTATTCTGGACTGTCATGCCAAGACAGTGACGTTAGCTATGCCGGGTGTGCCACGGGTTGAGTAACAAGGTCTGTCTGATTATGTTCCCAGCAGGGCAATCTCATTCTTGAAGGCCCAGCGTATGGTTGGGAAAGGTTGTCTTTCATACTTAGCGTTTGTGAGGGATGTCAGTGCAGAGACTCCCAGCATTGATTCTATTCCGGTTGTGAGGGATTTTCCAGATGTGTTTCCTGCAGACCTGCCGGGCATGCCACCGGACAGAGATATCAATTTTGGTTTTGATCTGGTGCCGGACACTCAGCCCATTTCTATTCCACCTTATCGTATGGCACCAGCGGAGTTGAAGGAGTTAATGGAGCAGCTTCAGGAACTCCTTGATAAGGGGTTTATCCGGCCTAGTGCGTCACCTTGGGGTGCACCTGTCCTATTTGTGAAGAAGAAGGATGGCACGATGAGGATGTGCATTGATTACAAACAGTTGAACAAAGTAACAATCAAGAACAAGTACCCTCTGCCTCGTATCGATGATTTGTTCGACCAGTTTCAGGGAGCGAGGGTGTTCTCCAAGATTGATCTTCGCTCAGGGTATCACCAGCTAAAGATCAGGGACTCGGATATTCTCAAGACAGCTTTCAGGACCTGATATGGTCACTATGAGTTCCTCGTGATGTCTTTTGGGCTGACCAATGCCCCAGCAGCATTCATGCATTTGATGAACAGCGTGTTCCGCCCTTATCTTTACTTGTTCGTTATTGTTTTTATTGATTATATTCTGGTATACTCACATAGTCAGGAGGAGCACGCGGAGCATTTGAGAGTGGTGTTGCAGAGATTGAGAGAGGAGAAGCTTTATGCAAAGTTCTCCAAATGTGAGTTTTGGCTCAGTTCAGTGGCTTTCTTGGGGCACGTGGTGTCCAGCGAGGGTATTCAGGTTGATCCGAAGAAGATAGAGGCCGTTCAGGGTTAGCCCAGACCGTCCTCAGCCACAGAGATTCGCAACTTCCTCGGTTTAGCAGGGTATTACCGCCAGTTTGTTTAGGGATTTTCATCTATTGCATCGCCCTTGACTAAGTTGACTCAGAAGGGCGCTCCATTCCAGTGGTCTGATGAGTGTGAGGAGAGCTTCCAGAAGCTCAAGACTGCCTTGACCACAGCTCCAGTGTTAGTATTGTCATCAGCTTCAGGTTCATATACAATGTATTGTGATGCTTCGAGAGTGGGTATTGGGTGTGTATTGAGGCAGGAGGGTAGAGTTATTGCTTATGCTTCTCGCCAGTTGAAGCCCCATGAGAAGACTACCCTGTTCATGATTTGGAGTTGGCTGCCATTGTTCATGCGTTGAAGATTTGGAGGCATTATCTGTATGGTGTGTCTTGCGAGGTATTCACTGATCATTGTAACCTCCAGCACTTGTTCAAGCAAAAGGATCTCAATTTGAGGCAGCGGAGATAGTTGGAGTTGCTAAAGGATTATGACATACTTGTATCATCCAGGGAAGGCCAATGTGGTGGCTGCTGCTTTGAGCCGGAAGGCGATGAGTATAGGGAGTTTGGCATATATTCCTGTTGGGGAGAGACCTCTTGCAGTTGATGTTCAGGCCTTGGCGAATCGGTTCGTGAGACTGGATATTTCAGAGCCCAGTCGGGTATTAGTAAGTGTGATTTCTCGGTCTTCTTTATACGATCGTATCCGAGAGCGCTAGTATGATGATCCTCATTTGCTTGTCCTTAAGGACCGAGTTCAGTACGATGATGCCAGAGATGTGACCATTGGTGATGATGGGGTATTGAGGATGCAGGGCTGGATATGCGTGCCCAATGTGGATGGTCTTCGGGAGTTGATTCTTGAGGAGGCTCATAGCTCGCGGTATTCTATTCATCCAGGTGCCGCGAAGATGCATCAGGATCTGAGACAGCATTATTAGTGGAGGAGAATGAAGAAGGACATTGTGGGGTTTGTATCTCGGTGTCTCAATTGTCAGCAGGTGAAGTATGAGTATCAGAGACTGGGTGACTTGCTTTAGCGGATGTATATTCCAGAGTGGAAGTGGGAGCGGATCACCATGGACTTTTTAGTTGGGCTCCCACGGACCTTGAAGAAGGTCGATGCTATTTGGGTGATTGTGGATCGGCTCACCAAGTCCGCACTTCATTCCTATCTGTACCACCTATTCTTCAGAGCGGTTGGCAGAGATATATATCCGGGAGATTGTTCGTTTGCATGGTGTCCCAGTTTCCATCATTTCAGATAGGGGCACTCAGTTTACTTCACAGTTTTGGAGGTCGGTGCAGCGAGAGTTGGGTACTCTGGTTGAGTTGAGCACAGCTTTTCACCCTCAGACGGACGGGCAGTCCGAGTGCACTATTTAGATATTAGAGGACATGTTGCGCGCTTGTGTCATTTATTTCGGAGGGTCATGGGATCAGTTTCTACCGCTCGCAGAGTTTGCTTATAACAACAGTTACCAGTCGAGTATTTAGATGGCTCCATATGAGGCTTTGTATAGGAGGCAGTGTAGATCTCCGGTTGGTTGGTTTGAGCTGGGTGAGGCTAGGCTATTGGGTACATACTTAGTGCAGGATGCTTTAGACAAGGTGAAGGTGATTCAGAAGAGGCTTCGTACAGCGCAGTCGAGACAAAAGAGCTATGCCGACAGGAAGGTTCGGGATGTGTCCTACATGGTTGGTGAAAAGGTTCTGTTGAAGGTTTCACCCATGAAGGGTGTTATGAGATTTTGGAAGAAAGGTAAATTGAGTCCTCGGTTCATTGGGCCTTTTGAGGTACTTCAGAGGATTGGGGAGGTGGCTTACGAGCTTGCTCTGCCACCCAGCTTGTCGAGTGTGCATCCGATATTTCATGTTTCTATGCTCCGGAAGTATATTGGGGATCCGTCCCATGTTTTGTACTTCAGCACGGTTCAGTTAGATGATGATTTGACTTATGATGTGGAGCTGGTAGCTATTTTGGACTGGCAGGTTCGAAAGTTGAGGTCAAAGGATATAGCTTCAGTGAAAGTGCAGTGGAGAGGTCGGCCCGTGGAGGAGGCTACCTGGGAGACCGAGCGGGAGATGCGGAGCAGATATCCTCACCTATTCGAGGCTTCAGGTATGTTTCTTGATTCATTCGAGGACGAACGTTTGTTTAAGTGGGGGAGGATGTAACGACCCGGCCGGTCGTTTCATGAATTACTGCCCTGTTTTCCCCATTTATGCTTTGTATTGTTTTGTTCAGCTGTACTATGTGTGATCGGGTTGTTTAGCTCGGGTTCGGACAGGTTTTGGTAAGGTTTGAGACACTTAGCCTCATTTAAGAAAGCTTAAGTCGGAAAAGTCAACCGGATGTTGACTTATGTGAAATAGGGCTCGGATGTGAATTCTGATGATACAGATAGCTTCGGGAGGTGATTTGGGACTTAGGAGCGTGATCGGAATGTGTTTTGGAGGTCCGGAGTAGATTTAGGCTTGAATTGGCAAAATTGGAATTTTGGCGTTTTCCGGTTGATTGGTGAGATTTTGATATAGGGGTCAGAATAGAATTCCGAAAGTTGCAGTAGGTCCGTTGTGTCATTTGGGGGGTGTGTGTGAAATTTCAGGTCATTCGGACGTGGTTTGATAGACTTTTGATCGAAAACGGAATTTGGGAGTTTTGAAATTCTTAGGCTTGAATCCGATGCAAATTTGGTGTTTTGATGTTGTTTTGAGTGTTCCGAAGGTTGGAACAAGTTTGAATGATGTTATGGGATATGTTGGCATGTTTGGTTGAGGTCCAGAGGGCCTCGAGTGAGTTTCGGGTGGTTGAACGGACCAATTAAAGTTGAAAAAGATTGCAGAAAAACTGTTGTTGGTATTGCAGGTTTTTGACCTTCGCGTTCGCGATGGAGGTCCCACGATCGCGAAGGGTTAGACTGTGAGGATATAAAGTTGGCCTTCGCGTTCACGAAGGTGGTCTCGCAATCGCGAAGTGGTCGAGTCTATGGTCATCGCGTTCGCGTGGTTCATGCCGCGTTCGCGTAGAGGAAAATGAGCGGATGGGTCCTGGATGGTTTGTTCTTCGCGTTCGCGCTGTTTTGGGAAGCCAAGTCATCGCGTTCGCATACAGAGAGTCGCGATCGTGTAGAAGGAAAAATGGTCAACTAAAATTTGTGCTTCGCGAACGCGAGGCTTTGACCGCGTTCGCGATGAAGGATTTTTAATAGTTGGGCAGAATGTTTAAAAGACCCATTCCGCGACTTTTAGCCTAAGTTTCACCATTTTTGTGCAATTTTAGAGCTCTTTGGAGAGGATTGAAGAGGGAACCAAGGAGGAACACTTGGAGGTAAGAATTTTGGACTTAATACTCAATCCTAATGTGATTTCTACCTATTTAATCATGGAAATTGTGGAAGATAGACCTGAAAATTAGAAGTTAGGGCTTAGGAATTGGAGACCTAAATCTAGGGATTTGAGGGGCCATTTGTGGTCGGATTTTGAAGTATTTGATATGCATGAACTTGTGGGAAGATAAGAGTTCCATTGATGTTATTTTTTCGGATTCCGAGACGTGGGCCCGGGGGCCGGGTTTGGTTAATTTCGGGATTTACGTTATAATTTGAGTATTTTTACGTGGGCTTTGTTCCCTTAGCATATTTTGACGTTGTGATTCTGATTTTTGATAGATTCGGCGCGAGTTGAGGCCGAGAAGAGAGGCAAAGGCATCGCCGGCTAGAGATTAGACCGGATAGAGGTAAGTAATGATTGTAAATACTGTTCTGAGGGTATGAAACCCCGGAATTCACACCGTTGTGCTATTTTGAGGTGACGCACACGCTAGGTAACGAGCGTGGGGTCGTGCACTGTTGGGGATTGTGACTTAGTCCGTCCCATATGACTGTTTAATTGCGTATTTGATTGAAAACTGCTTGTTATTATCATGTTTTGGGCTGAATGCCATATTTGGGCTGAATGCCAGGAGTTTCACTGCTATTCCTCACTATTTTGACTTAGTATTTGTAATCAGTCATACTATACTTTACTGTTTTTCACAACTCAGCCACCTTTACTCGTTTTTGGTATTTTAAATGGGCTGAGCATCATGTTTTACTGTTGCCCGAGTGGCTTGTGAGATTCTGACTGATTAAGGCTGAGGGCCTGTGTTGTGAGGATACTATGGGATCGGGCTGCACGCCGCAGCATATGGTACCGATTGTGATATATGAGAGGCCGAGGGCCAGATTTATTATGCCACGAGGTGGCTTGTGATTGATATGAGGCCGAGAGTCTGTTGACTATGCCACGAGATGGCTTATTATTGTGCTTGGGCCGTAAAGGGTCCCTCCCGGAGTCTGTACACCTCCAGTTAGCGTGGGTACCCAGTTTGTGATGTGATATAGCCCGGGGGGCTGATGTTGTTCCATTATGTTGTCCGAGGGGCTGATACAAGTGATTGTGAGATACCCCGAGGGGCTGGTTCTATTGGTATTTTTGCCCGAGGGGCTGTTTGTGTTTCTATACTTTATACTTGTTTTAATTCACTCGTTTAACTGCTAAAAGATGTTTTAAAAATGATTTTACTGAACTAAGGAGTTTAATGAGCTTTTACTTCGTTGTAGCATTTTGCTGTGTATTTACGTGTTTTCTTACCGCTCAGCTGCTTTTACTTTTATTACTTACTGAGTTGGCGTACTCACATTACTCCCTGCACCTCTGTGTGCAGATTCAGGAGTCTCAGGTCACGCTAGCGAGTTGGCGTACTCACATTAATACCATACCAATAATAATTAAGCCAAGTAGAACAATGAAAGAAAAAGGTACAAATATATTTGCTTCTAAATCTTTTTGAATGAGAATTTACAATAGAATTCGAATAAAACTATTTCATGTCACACTATATCACCATTCAGTACTTCAAAGTTACCATCAAGTGCGTTTGAAAGTGGCCCTCTTCAGAAGTCTTAATTTTACGTTGAGTCCTTGAATATAACAACAACGAAAAAAGTAAAAAGTCTATTGATTGAAAAGAAAAAAAAAGGGTTAGTTACCCCAAAAAGGGCTATCACGTATAAAGGAAAAATCAAAAGTTTAGTGAGCGGGAAGAAAAGTAGAGTTTCTATTAATATTACATCTCATTTAATAGTGAATTTATTTTGAATATTTTCCTCATAAGTTGTTCAAAAAAATTCTCAAGTAAAAGGGATTAGGTTTTGATTAATATTTTACTTCAGTTCTTCTAAGACAATAGAAGGCAAAGTTAATTATTTTCTACTAATTTTAGAACTGTATTAACCGTTTCTAGTAACTTTATAAATAGTATAGTAATATTTTATTATATTACACTGTAGTAGATATATTTGGTTAAATTTTCTCAAATAGTAATTCCGATGTATAAATTAATTTATATGCTTTTGAGTAAATAATTTTTTAATGGATATCTTGTTATTAGATTTTCTTCTTTTTATTTGAAATTAATTTTTACACATACAATATAAGATGTATAAAAGAAAAATGAAACTAATCAAAGTAGAAAATCAAATTAGTCAAAGTAGGAAATAAATATAAGAACAAACAATGCCAAATTTTCGTGTTTAAAGACAGAATTGAACTAAAATAATTCATGTTGTACTTTGAATTTCTTTCTTTTATTTGAAATCTAATTTTTTTACGCGTGATATAAGATGTGATTCGTTAGCTCAAGTTTTCAATTTTTTTAAGGAAAACAAATTTCAAAGTAAAAAAGAATAAAAGAACAAACAATGCCAAGTTTCCATGATAAGACCGAATCAAATTAAAAAAAGTTCATGTTGCGGTGTTTAGTTTCACTCTTGTGTTGTTTTCTATTTCCATTTTTTCACCTCCCACCCCCATAGTTGTTATTACACTCCAAAAGTTAAAATTTTACCACAATATTATGACAACAATAAACTTTTTCTGCCTTGTAGCTAGTACTAATAGAAGTGTATGATAAACATATTTTAAATTTTTCACATTCCATTCATCATAATATTACTGCATGAGCCCTCCAAGGTTTTATTATAAACTACGCATTACTCGATTTTATTTTATAGAGACAAAAACTTCACTTACAAACTGAAAAATCAAGCAAGAAAAGAGATGGGAAAGGGGGGAAAATAATAAACTATTTAATATTCTTTTCTATTTCTTGTGGAATTAGACTTGTATGCAAAGCATGTTTTTATTTTCTCACAAGCAAATTCAGCATAACCAAAACTTCGCTCAAAATCCCAATTTCAAAACAGCTCTAACAATTGAAAATCAGAATAATCCAATTGCAACAAAATTAACCTTCAAAGACAACCGAACCTAAAATACTAAACAATGAAATTACAATAAATATAACACCAGAGACTAACATACTAAGCACAATAGATATTTCAATTTTCAACAATTTGTGGAGAAAAAGGCCTCAAGCACAAAGCGCAATACTTCCAACTAACATCAATGAGAATAGAAAAAGGAAAATGTTAAAAGCAAAAAAAAAAAAAGTAAAATAAGGGGAGAAGGCAAAAAGCTGATGGTAGCACCAAAAAATGATCTTTGAGATGCATCTTCACAGCCTTCGGCTTCTTCTCTTCTAGAGTTTTATCATCGGAGAGTTTCTCCAACACTGGCTTCTTCTCAATCTTATGCCTGCCCTTAGGGCTTTGGATTTTATAGAGAGAAATAAAAAAAATATTTTAAGAAAATGAATACAGAGGGATTTAAGGAAAAGAAATAAATCGAGTGATAATGAGGGAAAAATACGGAAGAGAAGTAAGGAAGAAATATGAAATTGAGGAAAGGGAGTAAATGGAGTAATAATGAGCATAAAGAAAACGGAAGAAAGAGAGATGAAATGGATTTGATGAATAGCAATAAAAGGACTAATAATGACAAAGATGCTATAAACAATAAAAGAAGAAGAAGAGTATTGCAGAGAAAAGTAGAGGGAGAGAATTCTTATTGATTTGAGATGAATTACAATGGAATAGGACCCCCTCTATTTATAGGGAAAGAGTGACTTAGCCAAAATCCCTACAATCTCTCTAAAATATAGACATTCACCTTAAATATAATTCTATTTATAACACTCTTCCTTGAATGTCTATTCAACAGATAATGTGCCTCGTTAAAATCTTACTAAAATAAAACCCAGTGGGAAAAAAATTCTAGTAAAGGAAAAAGGGTACACATATCTAACAATACACCTTCTGGTTGCTTCGTTAAAAATCTTGCAAGAAAAACCCAGTGGGACAAAATCTTGTAAGGGAAAAAGAGTATAACGCGTATTAACTCCCCCTGATGAGAGCATTAATTCACATCTTTAAGCATTTGCATTCCAATCTTGTGCACCATCTTCAAAAGATCTTTGGTAGAGATTTGATAAACAAATCAACCATATTAACTTGAACGAATTTGTTTCACCTTGAAATCATCATCCCTAATAGATGTATTGTCTTCATATGATCTTGTTGGGATCATTAGTTCAATATCTTCACATAGAGGTGAAAACTCTTGCTATCATATTATCATGCCTATAGTTATAGCAAGATACATTTGTGCACAAATTGCATTGAGGAAGTGATACTTCAAGATCAAGAATTGTATATGCTTCGAGCAACTTAAATCCTTCATGGATTGTCATATAAGTTAATTCATGTAAGCCATATAATAGACCTTAGATGCATATCAAGTTTTCTTGTCATGCTAGACATATAAGATATCGAAAACTGATTTCACATACCATTGACTTTATACTTTCAAGTCTTTGAACTACATGTCTTTCATATGAAACCAATTCTATTCGAAATTGTTTCTCCAGACTTAAGATCCTCATATATATTTAGCGGTATCATAGAAGTCGTCAACGAACATTTTATATCGATACAACATTTTTAATAAAGACATAACATAGAGATCTCTTCATTCATTTCAGGTACCTAAACCTCTCCTGAGATTTTATGAAGTATTATGTCATGTGATCTTCTAGATCACTTGCCTCCTTTATTATGATCATCTTGATCATTTGCTCATCTTCTTTATCAAGAAGTTTGTTTGAAACCGATTTATCTATATGCTTTAAGCGTACCATAGACTTTGTCCTTCTAGGACTTAATATGAGCATTTGCAACGAGAATATAGTTACTTTCTTTGGGTCAGCAAATGCATCTGGCAAGCTTTGCAATATAGTGCAAATGAATTATCCTTGAACTTCAAGTTCATATTATTTTATTCGAGGATTTGAATGTATAAATGATAATTCATTCCACGTAACTTTTTCTCAACTGTTTATCATGTCTTCCCCTCATGTTAGAAAAACTAACTTGTTTTCTCAACTTTGAGAACCCATCTTTGTGCGTTATGGTGTTAATAAAAATATACACCGCACATCAATAATAATAAGATGAAATTATTTGGTTCCTGACCCTGAACCACTTGTGAGGGGAGAATCTAATATACTTTCGTATATAACGTATATCAAATTGATATATATAACTTTGTTCTCATAAGCAATAGTTTAGCTATTAAGTGGAGGCACTCAATAAATTATTTTGCTAAACCAACTGTGATGTAAACCAACTTATCAAGATAAACTGCCTTGAATGGAAAATATGAAAATTATGCTTGAAATTAAATTACTGAGCAAGTTACCTCGCAAAATACCATGTTGGGGGTTAATAATAATTGCACATGTAACCATCTCATAGATGCATCTTATATGGTATACATGGTAGGTGAATGGGCCCATATTCACCTTTGATATTTCCAGTATTCATGGGATTCAATCTCAATTTTAGTTGGTCAATTAATTAATAAGAACAAGCAATGTAAGAAATTCATAAAGAACTTTCTAGTTCTTTAATATTTACCCATGTGAATTCTCTTTTTTATTTTGCACATCATACTTAAATTATCATGGCTAAACCAATTATGCCAACTGAATAAATTATCAATATTGATAAAGTCCAGGTTTACACCATGACATGTGCAATTATCGATAAACTCCAAATTTATTATGATATGAATTTTTATATCAATAAACATCCACTTTATTGTGGTATTCTTTTATTTGTGTAGTACAAACTGGAGAATAAAGCGGGTAACTTTTCACATACATATTATCCCGCAACAAGTTGCAATAATAGAAGATATTAAATCTTTCCTTTATTATAGTCTCAATATAATCAACCGCTTTCGCGTATACTTTGGAAACTGAATAAGTTTCTTTGAGACTTACTTCAACATAATACCTTATTAGTAATCAATTGTGTTTCTCCAAAATAGTATAATTGGCTCTTGCAGAGTTCTCAATTAATTTTGTATAATCACAAATTCATCAACATCCATATGGTGAATATCTCTTTCAAAGAGAAAGTTATACCATTATGTTCATGGTCAAAATCATTATAGGCAAGATATGTTGCTTTCATTACTTTTGCCCTGTAATAATCACATTGCCATAATATTTTAGCATAATCACAATATTATGTGATAAATGATCATTCATGTCATAATAATGGAATTATTTTCTTAATTCATCTCAACCTCATTCTAGAGGTGAGTGTGGTATATTCACTACCACTAGCACGTTCATATTCTTCCAAGAATGAATATGTATTCATAAATCACATGTTGTCACATTCACATTATGAATGGACCATAATCATCTATATGTGTGTTACAAAAATCTCATGTCAAATAGATGACAAATATTACTTTCACAGAGTGAAGGATTATTTTGAGAATCCATATTATTCTCATTACCACAATGATGACGATTATAATTTCGTCTATTGTCACATCCACATCCATTGATACCTTCACAGTAATAATTTTATCTTCTTTCAGACTTATCACATACTGCTATCACATTCTCTTAAGGGAATGAGAAAGAAGCAAATTTAATGGGACGGGTTTCCACTTCTTGTGCCCATAATCATACATGGATTTGATCATGGCAAGATATAGAAATTTTACCACTTCGGGTGGTTATAATTTCTTACAAACTCTATTAGAGTTATAATCAAAGTTTATTGTCTTTGCTTCTATTTAAAATCAAATATAGAATTTTAAGAATTTAAAAGAGAAAAATAAAGTAAAATACTTACCTTAAATCCAGAATTTGATCATAAAGGAAGTTCATGGAGCAATTAACAATCATTAAGCTCAATCCCAAAGCTTCTACTCAATTGGTTAGAGTCTCGTACTGATAACGTGTTATAAAACAATAAAAGAAGAAGAAGAAGAGTATTGCAGTGTCACGACCCGAATTTCCCACCCTCGGGAGTCGTGATGGCGCCTACTAATCGGAGCTAGGCAAGCCAAGTATTAAAACATTGTCCGATAACATCTCAACAATATAAATAAAACGAGTCATTTAAATTAAAGCGGAAGTCTTAAGTATAAATAAACTAAAAACAAATGCGGAAATTCAATTTCAACCTCTACCCAAGACTGGAGTCACTAACTCACGAACGTCTATAGAATACTACATACAAAGTCTGAACAAGATACAATACTGTTTGCTTCGGTACAAGTGATAACAAACTAAATAAGATAGGAAGGGACTCCGGCCTGCGGACGCCAGCAAGGCTACCTCGAATGTCCCTGGACTGAAGTCAACTCCCAGTCAAATACTGCTGTGGTCCAAAAGCTACTCCGGTACCGTGATCTGTGCAAAAGAGCACAGAAGTGTAGCATCAGCACAACCGACCCCATGTGCTGGTAAGTGCCTGGCCTAACTCCGGCGAAGTAGTGGCGAGGCTAGACAGGACTACAAAACCAACCTGTGCAGTTCAATACATATATATGCAATAAAAGGAAAGAATGCAGAAATTAAACAGTTAGGAGGGAGGGGAGCATACTATGGGGAAGTACAGTCCGGATATAAAGTCAGCAATTTATGCAAGAAACCGTACAATAATAATAATTAATGAGAGCATGAAAATTAACAGTTGCACGGAATCAACCTTCGTGCTTTTACTCTCATTCTCAACAAAAGCAATCAAATAAAGTGCACGGCATCAACCTTCGTGCTTTTCCTCACATAACTCTCATATCATGGCACGGAATAATCCTTCGTGCAATTGTAATCAAAACATGGCATGGAATGACCCTTCGTGCAAATATAATCAAAACATGATCGTGCAAATATAATCAAAACATGGCACGGAATGACCCTTCGTGCAAATATAATCAAGACATGGCACGGAATGTTCCTTCGTGCAAATATAATCAACACATGGCACGGAATGACCCTTCGTGCAAATATAATCAAGACATGGCACGGAATGACCCTTCGGCAAATATAATCAAGACATGGCACGAAATGACCCTTCGTGAAAATATAATCAAAACATGGCACGGAATGACCCTTCGTGCAAATATAATCAAACATGGCACGGAATGACCCTTCGTGCCTAATCACTCTTCCTCACCCAAACAACAATCACAACCAAACGGGGCGAGGGGATAGACAAACAACATTAAATATCCCGACAAGGGAGAATAAAGCAAAACGGTTAAATCCCGGCAAGGGAGAACAAAGCAAAACAGCTAAATCCCGGCAAGGGAGATAATCAATATACTCAAACATCCCGGCAAGTGAATAATCACATCTCTTTCTATTACGTTCATTTCTTACTTTATAATTAAGTTAAAAATCGAGCCAACGCTCCAAGAAGTTTACAAATCATATTTCCTTCTCATTCTCTTCATATCATATAGAAACCATCAATTAACAAGGAATAGTCACTATCGAATCCCAAATAAGCACAAATAAGGACTCACGGTCATGCTAGACACCGGTGTATAGATACTCGTCACCATGCCTATACACCGTACTCAACATTTAGCAATTAGCAAATAATACTCTAATCCTATTCCCTCAAGCCAAAGTTAGATCAAACACTTACCTCGGTCCAAAGAATAGCAATCAATTCTCAAATACCGCCTTTTGTGACGACCGGCCCGTCGTCACGAGAGTTACCGCCCTGTTTCCCCCATATTGTGTTACCTTATGTTTCAATATCAGCGTTTGAGTTGATCGGGTAGAGTGGAATTGGTTTTAGTTGGAAATGAGGCACTTAGCCTCTTAGAAGGAAGCTTGTTTTGGAAAAGTCAACCGGAAGTTGACTATGTAGTTAGAGGGCTCCGATGTGAATTCCGATGATTCGGTTAGCTTCGGGGGATAATTTGTGACGTAGGAGTGTGATCGGAATTGAATTTGGAGGTCCGGTGTAGAATTAGGCTTGAATTGGCAAATGATGAATTTTGGCGAATTTCGGTTGGTAGGTGAGATTTTGATCCGGGGGTCGGAATGGAATTCCGAGAGTTGCAGTAGCTTCATTAGGTGATTTTGGATGTGCGGGTAAAATTTCAGGTCATTTGGACGTCGTTTGGTTGGGTTTTTGATCGAATGTGAGTTTCGGAAGTTTTTAAGAAACTTAGGCTTGAATCCGATGTGATTTAATGGTTTTAGCATTGTTTGACGTGTTTTGAGGATTGGAACAAGTTTGAATAAGGTTATAGGATGTGTTGGTGCTTTTGGTTGAGGTCCCGGGGGCCTCGGGGTGATTTCGAATGGTTAAACGGGAGTTGGAAGCATTTGTTGCAGGTCAAATTTTTCTGTCTTCTGGTATTTCCGCATCTGCGGAAAAAGGAGCCGCAGAAGCGGTTCCGCAGATGCGGCGGAGAGGTCGCAGATGGACTCCGATTCTTGTGTATTTTATATGTACGGACTCGTGGCGAGACGAGGATCCCGGTGATGTGAATTTCGTAATTTTTCGAGAAGTGGGCCCGGGGCTCGGATTTTGCCAACTTCGTGATTTTGGTTGTTTGTCGAGTCTTTTCGATTGGGTTACGATTTGTTAGCCTATTGTGACGTATCCTTTGTGGTTTTGGTCAGATCCTACACGCGAGGAGGTCGATTCGAGAGGGAAAGGCTTGGCGAGCTAGGTTATCGGCCGGCTAGAGGTGAGTAATGACTTTAAATGATGTTCTGAGGGTTTGAAACCCCGGATTTGCACAACTTGGTGCTATGTTGAGTTGAGACACGCGTTCCATGACGAGCGCGGGGTCATTTACTATTGGGGACTGTGACTTGGTCTAGTCCGGACGATATTTTACCGAGTATTAGCAATGACTTGTTGTTTTCACCATGATTTGGGCTTATTGCTATATTTGGGGCTTATTGCCGACTGTTTGAACTCTTTATGAACTATCATCACTGTTTTCCTCACTGTTAGAAATATTATTTGAACTTAGTCCATGTGATTTACACTGTTTCTTGAACTCAACCATATTTACTCAACTTGGAGTTTTAAACTGATTATTTGAACTATTGCTTGAGCTGAGTATTATTGCTTTACTGTTGCCCGAGGGGCTGTTGACTATTTCTGGACTGATTAAGGCCGAAGGCCTTGTGTGAGGGCATGATGAGTGAGGTGAGGAGGCTTTCAGGCCTCGTATTGATACTGTTCAGGCTTTCAGGCCTTGTTGATAGCGCTTGGGCTGTAGGAGCCCCTCCGGAGTCTGCACACCCACAATGAGCGCGGGTACCCATCTAGAGTGATTTAATATTGAACAGTGGTAACAATGACACTGTTAAATGTGATTGGTCAGGTAACAATGACTGACCAGTCAGGTAACTATGATTGACCAGTGGTAACAATGACACTGGAGTACGCGTTGGTCAGGTAACAATGGCTGACCGGTCAGGTAACAATGGTTGACTTACTGATTGAGTATAATTGATGTTTAACTATTTTCAAAAAGGTTTTTCTTATATTTTTCACTGGTTTCTACTATTATTCTGGAGTTGCTGCTTGAGATAGCATTATTGTGCCCTTGTGGGATTTTATGTTCTCAGCCGTTATTTATTTTTATTGCTCACTGGGTCGGAGTACTCACATTACTTCCTGCACTATGTGTGTAGAGACAGGCACTGCTGAGTTCGTACCTGAGCGCTGATTTCCTTCCAGACCAGGCGGACCGGGAGAGACGAGGTAGCTGTCGGCGTCCACAGCCCCGTTTCTTCCTTATCTTCTGCATATCTTATTCATCTTCAGACTATGTTTTCCAGACTTGTAGTATATTTTTCATCAACTCTGTAGTAGCTCGTGACTTGTGACACCCCGATCATCGGGCTGAGTTTGGGATGGTTGTCTCCCGTTATGTTACGTTTATTTCCGCACGTGTGATTAATCGGTATTTATGGATTAAACCTATTTATGCTAAGAAAATGTTAAAAGCAAATGTTGATTGTTTCTGTTGGCTGGCCTTGTCTTCACGAGAGGCGCCATCACGACCGGGTGAGAATTGGGTCGTGACTCCTTTCCTCTACAATCCGACTCCGAAATAATGATATCTAGGCATAATTAATTCAAAATATCAATAAAGACCCAATGGAAACATTCCATAGCCTAGATATGAATTTCCTAGCATTCTTCCAAAAATACCAAAATTCGACACCGGGCCCACATGGTCCAAACACGAGGCTCGGACCAAAACCCAATCACCCATAACCCCACGAGTTCAAATATGCAATTTGTTTTCAAATTCGACCCCAAAACGAGGTCTAAATCGAAGAAAATAGAAAAGCCCTAACACTACCCATTTCCCCCAATTTCAACCCTAGATTACATGCTTCGAGCCTAGGAATTGATGAATGATGAAGAAAAAATGAAGGAAACAAGTGGGAATTTACTTACCCAAGTGGTCTTGAAGAATGGGGGCTTCAATCGACTCCTAAGTGCTTGAGGAAGAAGAGAGCTCGTGTGTTTTTGAATGTGACCCGTAGTTACTGTTTCTGAAAACATAAAAAAAAATCACTGGGCAAAATTGGTCTATGCGATCGCGGATAAGGCAATGCGATCGCATAGAGGAAGGGGAAAATGTTCACTGCGATCGCGAGCTAGTCTATGCGATCGCATAGAGGAAAATGGAGGGCTTCTCAGGCTAGCACTATGCGATCGTGGGAGGGAAGGGTACGATCGCATAGAAGGAATTGGCTGAGGTATGCGATCGCGGAGTCTACTATGCTATCACATAGAACAAAACTGGGCAATTCAAGATTTACACTATGCGATCGCGGAAGCTCCTATGCGATCGTATAGAACAACATACCAGATATCAGAACTGAACATTTCTGCAACTTTCCTAAGTTCAAAACACCCCGAACCACCTCCGAAACACTTCCGAGCCCTCGGGGCTCCTAACCAAACACACACACTAACTCAACCACATCTTACGAACTTAACCGTGCGACTAAATCGCCAAAATAACATCATAAACGAGGAATCAAACCTCAAAATCATCACTTTTTCATCAAACTTCATAAACTTTTATTTTTAGATATTTAGGTCCGAAACACGTCAAACGACGACCGATTTCAACCAAATTTCACAGAAAGCGCTTAAACCACATATAAGACCTGTACCGGGCGTCGGAACCAAAATACGGGCACAATACCAATGCTTTCTAATCAATTTTCATTTCCATTTCCTTTGTAATTTCAGAAAAACAATTTCACAGAAAAATTCATTTCTCGGGCTCTAGACCTCGGAATTCGACTCCGGGCATATGCCCGAGTCCCATATTTTTTTACGGACCCTTCGGGACCGTCAAATCACGGGTCCGGGTCCGTTAACAAGATGATGTTGTCCGTTAACATCATCATGTTGTGACCATACTCACCACACTCATAACATCTACACGAACGCTGCAGCTGAGGAAACTGAGGCTGACCCTGTCGACATATATGACCACCTGAAGTACCATGAGCGACCTGGGGAGCTGACTGAAAGGGCCTAGGAGGATGGCCTCTACCAAAAGAACCTCTACCTCCAGACGAGGTACCACTGAATTTGCCTGCATGACATGGCCTCTTATCCGACCCATGACCACCTCCCTGTGGAAAAACCCTCTCAACTCTACGGCCCACATCGGCTGCCTCTTGAAAAGTGATCTCACTCCCGGCCAGAGCCACTATACCCGGCTGACCTGCCACCGCTGGCGGAACCACTAGAAGCAAACCCGGTCGAATGACACCCTCTATGAGGCCTACCAATCGGACTAGAACGTCCTGAAGAACTGGGGTGGCAATGAACCCTTCTGGGACCTGAGCTGGGCCCATCGGAACTGCTAGGACAGGAACCTCCTCCTCAAAATCAACCTGAGGCTCCGCCTCTAGGGCTGCTGCTCGGGGCTCGAACTGCTGAGCGGTAGATGAAGAAGCGCGTGTTCTTGCCATCTGCAAAAGAACAGAGTAGAAATTCAACCGGTGTTTGAGAAACAGAACCGCACGACAAGAAAGAACGAATGTGAAGTGTTTCCTAACTCTGTAGCCTCTGGGGATAAATACAGACGTCTCCGTACCGATCCCTCAGACTCTACCAAGTATGTCCATAAGTTGTGAGACCTATGTAACCTAGTGCTCTGATACCAACTTGTCACGACCCGGATTTCCCACCCTCGGGAGTCGTGATGGCGCCTACTAATTGGAGCTAGGCAAGCCAAGTATTAAAACATTGTCCGATAACATCTCAACAATATAAATAAAACGAGTCATTTAAATTAAAGAGGAAGTCTTAAGTATAAATAAACTAAAAACAAATGCGGAAATTCAATTTCAACCTCTACCCAAGACTGGAGTCACTAACTCACGAACGTCTACAGAATACTACATACAAAGTCTGAACAAGATACAATACTGTTTGCTTCGGTACAAGTGATAACAAAATAAATAAGATAGGAAGGGACTCCGGCCTGCGGACGCCAGCAAGGCTACCTCGAATGTCCCTGGACTGAAGTCAACTCCCAGTCAAATACTGTTGTGGTCCAAAAGCTACTCCGGTACCGTGATCTGTGCAAAAGAGCACAGAAGTGTAGCATCAGCACAACCGACCCCATGTACTGGTAAGTGCCTGGCCTAACCCCGGCGAAGTAGTGACGAGGCTAGACAGGACTACCAAACCAACCTGTGCAGTTCAATACATATATACGCAATAAAAGGAAAGAATGCAGAAATTAAACAGTTAGGAGGGAGGGGA
This sequence comes from Nicotiana attenuata, assembly GCF_001879085.1. Classification (NCBI taxonomy): domain Eukaryota; kingdom Viridiplantae; phylum Streptophyta; class Magnoliopsida; order Solanales; family Solanaceae; genus Nicotiana; species Nicotiana attenuata. The sequence continues at coordinate 229,272 of NW_017671791.1, forward strand.
GCATACTATGGGGGAAGTACAGTCCGGATATAAAGTCAGCAATTTAAGCAAGAAACCGTGCAACAACAATAATTAATGAGAGCAGGAAAATTAACAGTTGCACGACATCAACCTTCGTGCTTTTACTCTCATTCTCACTAAAAGCAATCAAATAAAATGCACGGAATCAACCTTCGTGCTTTTCCTCACATAACTCTCATATCATGGCACGGAATAATCCTTCGTGCAATTGTAATCAAATCAAGGCACGGAATGTTCCTTCGTGCTTAAATAATCAAAACATGGCACGGAATGACCCTTCGTGCAGATATAATCAAAACATGGCACAGAATGACCCTTCGTGCAAATATAATCAAAACATGGCACGGAATGACCCTTCGTGCAGATATAATCAAAACATGGCACGGAATGACCCTTCGTGCAAATATAATCAAAACATGGCACGGAATGACCCTTCGTGCAAATATAATCAAAACATGGCAC
>NW_017671791.1:231168-251052 GCF_001879085.1 Nicotiana attenuata
GCGAGCTAGTCTATGCGATCGCATAGAGGAAAATGGAGGGCTTCTCAGGCTAGCACTATGCGATCGCAGGAGGGAAGGGTGCGATCGCATAGAAGGAATTGGCTGAGGTATGCGATCGCGGAGTCCACTATGCGATCGCATAGAACAAAACTGGGCACTTCAAGATTTACACTATGCGATTGCGGAAGCTCCTATGCGATCGCATAGAACAACATACCAGATATCAGAACTGAACATTTCTGCAACTTTTCCTAAGTTCAAAACACCCCGAACCACCTCCGAAACACTCCCGAGCCCTCGGGGCTCCTAACCAAACACACACACTAACTCAACCACATCTTACGAACTTAACCGTGCGATTAAATCGCCAAAATAACATCATAAACGAGGAATCAAACCTCAAAATCATCACTTTTTCATCAAACTTCATAAACTTTCATTTTTAGATATTTAGGTCCGAAACACGTCAAACGATGCCCGATTTCAACCAAATTTCACAGAAAGCGCTTAAACCACATATAAGACGTGTACCGGGCGCCAGAACCAAAATACGGGCCCGATATCAATGCTTTCTAATCAATTTTCATTTCCATTTTCCTTAGTAATTTCCGAAAAATAATTTCACAGAAAAATTCATTTCTCGAGCTCTAGACCTCGGAATTCGACTCCGGGCATATGCCCGAGTCCCATATTTTTCTACGTACCCTCCGGGACCGTCAAATCACGGGTCCGGGTCCGTTTACAAAAAAACGTTGACCAAAGTCAACTTTAACCATTTTAAAGCCACATTTTGAAATTTTTCACAGAATTTAGCATATAAGCTTTCCGGCTATGCGTCCGGACTGCGCACGCAAATCGAGGCAAGTAAAAATGAGGTTTTCAAGGCCTCGAAAGCACGGGATGAAAGAGAAAACAGGTGATGACCCTTTGGGTCGTCACATGCAGAGAAAAGTAGGGGGAGAGAATTCTTATTGATTTGAGATGAATTACAATGGAATAGGACCCCTCTATTTATAGGGAAAGAGTGACTTAGCCACCAAGTAAAATCCCTACAATCTCTCTAAAATATAGACATTCACCTTACATATAATTCTATTTATAACAAAAGATATTTTTTTGCATTTTTTTGACAGAAAATAAGGAAAAAGTTCAAAAATTTGAGAAAAAAGATAAACTATCATACTGGTTAAAGAAGTATGCCACATCACCTTTTCTATTCCCAACTTTATATAGATATATAGATAGATAGATAAATAGATAGATAGATAGATAGATAGATGGAGGTATGAGATTATTATATAGAGAAGGTGAAAATACGGAATTTAGTCACAAGGAAACTGGAGAGTATGTTTTTTAAACAAAAAACGCAAATAGATATGCAGGTCTTTTTGTAACTCTTGTGAGACATATAAGATGTAATAAATAGGGTAATTAATTTTGAATTATAAAACAAACTGAATGAAAATGATGAAATGACTCTTGGTAGCATATTCGTTCCAGTAAAATAATGATAATGGTTTTAAGGTTTATAATATTGATTAGGTAATATAGAGGGTGATAAACATTGAGTATTTGCAACAAAAAAAGTAACGTACAAAGATTAAGTGTAGTAATTGTAAATTGAAAAGAAATGAAGAATTTTTGGACCAAAAAATCCTAAAAAGATGAGAAAAAGGATAAATGGTAATTCTAGTCTTAGAGAGGTGCCAAGTCATCTTTTCTATTCCCTCTTTTATATATATATTAAAAACGCAATCTTTAAGGAAAAATGATAGTATATTATTAAGAGTCGACTCTGGTATAACGAGATTATTTTTTGTAGATGCTTCCGGCGGAATCGAAATAATATTTCTATATCATGCATTACTTGCAAATATCACATTAAGAGGCATGAAACTATTAGCAACAATAGCAAGTGGTGTACCAATAATAATTTTATTGTGAGGCTACCCACTTTAGATTTAATATACCTCTTCAAACAACTTATAAAATCATCACAAATATATCAAAGCAGAGCAGTGGTGCTAAATTTATAAGAAAAACAAAATTGATAATATGGGATAAAGCACTTATGGCTAAATTTCAAACGATCGAAATAATTGCCCGGAATTCTTGAAATATATTAGATATTAATGAACTGTTTGGTGAAAAATTAATGGTTTGAGAGGTGATTTATGTCATTACCAGTAGTTCCAAAATCAACAGAAGCAGAGACTGTAAAAGTTATCTTGCCAAAGTTATACTTCTAGCCTCAAATGAAAAGGATTCAATTGACAAAAAATATAAAAAGAACAGATCCAATATTCAATGTCTTTTTGCTTCGTGTCGGAAACAAAGAAGAGCATCCAATAAAAGATGGTTTTGTTCTTCCTGAACACTTGGTTATCAATCCCAATGGTAATGGTAGTGCATTTAATAAGAGAAATATTTCGATCATTGGATTATAATGCAATTTGTGTAAATCGCACGATAGAATTAAAAAGATGACTTAGCTAGCAGAAATGAATATATTGATCAACTAAATAAAAGATTGTGTAACGACCCGATCGGTCATTTTGAGCTTTAGCGCGTTTTTCGCCGGTTTGAGGCCACGAGCAGCTTCACTCAGGTATTATGACTTGCACGCATGGTCGAAATTGAATTTCGAGAAGTTCGGAGTTGATTTGGAAAGAAAATTCTCAATTCGAAAATTTTAAGTTGAAAGAAGTAACTAAGGTTTGATTTTTGAGTAAACGACCTCGGAATCGGGATTTGAAAGTTCCAACAGGTTCTTATGGTGATTTCGGACTTGGGCGTATGCCCGGATCGGTTTTGGATGACCCGGGAGCGTTACGGCGCCTATTGAGGAAGTTAATATTTGGGAAGAATTTCATAAATTTGGGTTAAAGTGAATTTCAATGTAATCGATGTCCCTTTGGGATTCCGAGTCTAGGAATAGCTCCGTATGGTGATTCTAGTATTGGGAGCGCGTCCGGAAGTGGATTCAGAGGTCCGTAGGTCATTTTGGGGTCATTTGGCGAAAGATAAAAATTTGAAGGTCTTTGAGAAGTTTGACCGGAAGTGGACTTTTTGATATCGGGGTCGGATTCTAATTCCGGAAGTTGGAGTAGGTCTGTAATGTCAGATGTGACTTGTGTGCAAAATTTGAGATCAATCGGACGTGATTTGATAGGTTTCGACATTGAATGTAAAAGTTTGAAGTCCTAAAGTTCATTAAGCTTGAATTGGGGTGCGATTCATGATTTCGATGTTATTTGATGTGATTGGCCTCGAGCAGGTCCGTGTTATGTTATAGGACTGGTTTGTGTGATTGGACGGGGTCCGGGGGCCTCGGGTGTGTTTCAGGGTGGTTTCGGATCATTTCAGGCTGTTTTGCAATAGTTGATGTTGTTGTCTCGTGTTGTTCTTCGCATTAGCGAGGATCCACTCGCGTTCGTGAAGAAGGATTTGGCTTCAGGGACTTTGTTCTTCGCGTTCGCGAAGAGGTCCTCACATTCGCGAAGAAGGAAATCTCTGTTGCACATGTCTGACTTTGGAGGCTCATGTCTCGCAATCTTTAAGGAATTTGGAGACGATACAGAAATAATAGTTATAGATACTAGTATCTATAAACGTGCGTTGCACGTTAAAATGACACATGATGGTTTAAATATTTATTTATATGAAGGAATAATAAATTTAATTAATGAGAGAAATTTTATATATAGTACTACAACAATCATCTAAATGGTGAAAAGTATTATTACCTTAGCATAACAAGTGAATTCAAAATTAAAGGATATCATAATAACTTACATAAATGATCAATTTTAGTCATATTACATAGTTAATTATGTATTGTAGTTTAAAGGTATCTAATGTGATAGTATCTTATCGAATACTTCTATATAGATAGTGTTTTTTTGTATATGTTTCCTTCTAGTGCTTTGGTTACTCTGCTATAACCAGAACTGTTGTTGTCGATATTGATATCTCTCTTGAAAGTGCAACATATAGTTATTCGTAAGAAGATATATTGTGGTAAATATAGTTCAATATTTAGGATGTTTGTCCTTGTGCTTTATTTATTATAAGTACAAAATATAAACATACTGAAAATTATTTTCACACAAACTTAAAAGGATATTCTTTAGTTTCGGAAGACAAAAATTGAATTCGGGGATAAACACATAATTAGAAGCATATTGACCAGTATCATAAGTTCTGCATGTATGACGTTATTGTCAAAACTTCTATATACCATATGTGTACTATTACATAAGCTATTCAGCGGATCTAAGTCTTCAGTAGCATGACATACATATTTTTCTTCAAAATTAACCTATATGCAATAGAAGATCAATTTTAACTTAGTATATTATATATATGGTGACACTAACATAGGTAAAAAATAATGAACTTGACAACAAACATGTACGGTAGAAGGCCATTTGGTATGAAAGTATTTAAGTATTCTTCTTGGTAGTTATTGTTGGTATCATCTTCAGTTGAGTCAAAACTGAAAAATATTTTGTTTTTATTATAAAACTTAGCAATCAACATTTTGTTTAGTTGATCAATATATTCGTTTTTGCTAGCTAAGATAGCTCTTTAATTTCTACCATGTAATTTGCACAAATTGCGTTTTAATCTAATGATGAAAATATATATTTTTCTTATTAAATGCACTACTATTACCATTGGGGTTGATAACCAAGTGTCCTAGAAGAACCAAATCATCTTTTACTGGATGCTCTTATTCGTTTCCGACACGAAGCAAGAAATCGCTGAATGTTGGATGTGTTCTTACTTTTATATTTCTTGTCATTTGAATATTTTTCATTTGAGGTCATAAGTATAATTTTGGCAAGCAGCTTTTATAGTTTCTGCTTTGGTCAATTTTGGAACTATTAATCGTACTTGAAAGAAATCACCTCCCAAACTATTACTTTTCCACCAAACGGTTCATCGATATCCAACATATCTCTAAAACTCTAGGCAATTGTTTTGATCGTTTGACACTTAGCCAAAAGCGAGTCATCCCATATTATCACTTTTGCTTTCCTTATAAATTTAGCACTACTGCTCTGATTTGATATATTTATGATGGTTATTTTAGTTATTTGAAGAAGTATATCAAATCTAAAGTGGGTTGTACGACCTCATAATAAAATCGTTGTTGGTACACCACTTGTTCTTATTGCTAACAATATCATGCCCCTTGATCGGATATTTGCAGGTAATGTATGACATGGAAATATTTTTTCGATTCCGCCAGAGGCATATACAAAGGATAATCCCGCTATACCAGAGTCGATATTTTATAATATAGTCTTGAAAGCTTATTCTTGTTCAGGATTTAGCTTTGATTGTGCTTTCTCAAACACTTGTATGGCCTTCTTAATATTATATTAATCTTTTTTACTTTGTGATCTATTTTTTTTTAAATCTCTAACACTCTTTTTATGGAATAAATTTATGTACCCTAAGAATTTTTTTTTAATTGAAAAATAATTTTACTCTTATGATGAATTTAAAAAATAATTTAATCGGATTCTCTTGCTAAATAATTAATGAAAAGATTTGATTATTTGGTTTTAACATAAATTATAATTTATTTTCTGTTGATTTAGATTCTTAATATTAGTTCATCTCATTTTTTGAATATTTAACCGTGATTATAATTTATCCACCATAAATTTTATTCTTAAAGAGTAAAAAGATCGATAACATTCCACTTTTAGATATTTATGTTTGCAAAATTATTAATGGTATTGGCTCTTACCAACCTTTTTCTTTCTTTTCTCACACATTTATATTCTTAAAAAATTTCTTAGTTGTTCTTTAATAATTGGGTATATTTTTTTACATTACACAAAAAATTAATAATAAAAAAATATTATTTGAGTAGGAAAGCAATTCAAATATAATATAATAATATATTATCGTGGGAATATTTTTTCAATTTCAACACTTTATGCAGTCCGTTTAGCATTAATTTTCTTTTGGTATTGAATATTATAGAGTGGTAATGTATTACCAATATGGAGGATTCTTATGAAATTGATTTTATTAAACCTTCCTACATATTTTTAATAGAGTTCAATAGACAAGATTGTATTAATTTTAAAATCTTATATATTAAAAAAATTAATAGAGAAGTTATTGTAGTNATTCGGGGATAAACACATACTTAGAAGCATATTGACCAGTATCATAATTTCTGCATGTATGACGTTATTGTCAAAACTTCTATATACCGTATGTGCACTATTACATAAGCTATTCAGTGGATCTAAGTTTTCAGTAGCATGACATACATATTTTTCTTCAAAATTAACGTATATGCAATAGAATATCAATTTTAACTTAGTCTATTATATATATACGGTGACACTAACATAGGTAAAAAATAATGAACTTGACAACAAACATGTACGGTAGAAGGCCATTTGGTATGAAAGTATTTAAGTATTCTTCTTGGTAGTTATTGTTGGTATCATCTCAGTTGAGTCAAAACTGAAAAATATTTTATTTTTACCATAAAACTTAGCAATCAACATTTTATTTAGTTGATCAATATATTCGTTTTTGCTAGCTAAGATAGCTCTTTAATTTCTACCATGTAATTTGCACAAATTGCGTTTTAATCTAATGATGAAATTATTTTTCCTTATTAAATGCACTCTATTACCATTGGGGTTGATAACCAAGTGTTCTAGAAGAACCAAATCATCTTTTACATGATGCTCTTATTCATTTCCGACACGAAGCAAGAAGTCACTAAATATTAGATCTGTTCTTACTTTTATATTTCTTGTCATTTGGATATTTTTCATTTGAGGTCATAAGTATAATTTGGCAAGCTAGCTTTTAGAGTTTTTGCTTTGGTCAAATTTTGGAACTACTAATCGTACTTGACAAAAATCACCTCCCAAACTATTACCTCTCCACCAAACGGTTCATCGATATCCAACATATCTCTAAACCTCTAGGCGATTGTTTCGATCGTTTGACGCTTAGCCAAAAGCAATTCATCCCATATTATCACTTTTGCTTTCCTTATAAATTAAGCACTACTGCTCTGATTTGATATATTTATGATTGTTATTTTAGTTATTTGAAGAAGTATATCAAATCTAAAGTGGGTTGTACGACCTCATAATAAAATCGTTGTTGGTACACCACTTGTTTTTATTGCTAACAATATCATGCCCCTTGATTGGATATTTGCAAGTAATGCATGACATAGAAATATTTTTTCGATTCCGCCGGAGGCATATACAAAGGATAATATTCCGTTATACCAGAGTCGATTTTTTATAATATAGTCTTGAAATCTTATTCTTGTTCAAGATTTAGCTTTGATTGTGCTTTCTCAATCACTTGTATGGCCTTCTCAATATTATACTAATCTTTTTTACTTTGTGAGCTATTTTTTTAAATCTCTAACACTCTTTTTATGGAATAAATTTATGTACCCTAAGATTGTTTTTAATTGAAAAATAATTTTACTCATATGATGAATTTAAAAAATAATTTAATTGGATTCTCTTGCTAAATAATTAATGAAAAGATTTGATTATTTGGTTTTAACATAAAATATAATTTATTTTCTGTTGATTTAGATTCTTATATTAGTTCATCACATTTTTTGAATATTAAACAGTGATTATAATTTTATCCACCATAAATTTTATTTTTAAAGAGTAAAAAGATCGATAACATTCAACTTTTAGATATTTTTGTTTGCAAAATTATTAATGGTATTGGCTCTTACCAACCTTTTTCTTTCTTTTCTCACACATTTATATTCTTAAAATATTTTCTTAGTTGTTCCTTAATAATTGGGTATATTTTTCTATATTACACGAAAAGTTAATAATAAAAAAATATTATTTGAGTAGGAAAGAGGTTCAAATATAATATAATAATATTGAATGTTTTCTCAATTTTAACACTTTATGCAGTCCGTTTAGTATTAAATATTTTTTTTGGTATTGAATATTATAGAGTGGTAATGTATTACCAATATGGAGGATTCTTATGAAATTGATTTTATTAAACCTTCCTACATATTTTTAATAAGTGTTCAATAGACAAGATTGTATTAATTTTAAAATCTTATATATTAAAAAACTTAACAGAGAAGTTATTGTAGTCCAGAAAATAAGTTATTACAGCTATGTCATTTCTTTATGAGTTCTTCTGTTTAATATTTTAGAGCTATTTTGATTTATCAATATTATATTCGTGCTTTTATAATCATATATGGGCTCTCCTGTTTTTAAATAGATTTGGGCAATATAATACGTTTTTTTAATTAAATTAGTAATAGGAATTTTTTAAGAAGTATATCCTAAAAGTAATAAGATTACAAGGCTAATGTCTAGAATTCTGATTATGTCCTTTTATTATGAGTTATTATGCTTAATATTAAAAGGTTATTTTTGTAACCCAACATTTTATTCATGCTTTTATAATCCTCTTATTTTTATGTGCAACTAAAAGGCGATGAGAAGCAATATAATCACACCATTAAAATTTCATATGGGCATGTGCCATCGATCAAGTTGTGTATTGAAAATTAGTGGAGCATTAAGTAATGGAGGTAATCCCAACCCTCATTTCGACGTGTTTCAATTCTTTCGGATTTCTTGTTTAGGTACAGTATATTGTTTTAAGTGAAATTGGTAATGTCTACATTGACCCATTTCAATATTATTGAACCTGAATCCAATTAAGATTGGCATCTCTATCAAGAAAAAAAGAGAGGAAAAGCCTGAAATAAAAAGTGCGTATGTAGCATAAGTTAGATTACTAAGAGTCCGTTTGGATTAGCTGATTGTAAATAGCTGATAAACTTGAAGTGCTGAAAAGCATATTTAAATGTTAAAACGGATTTTTTAGATAAGTATTTACGTGTTTAGATAGATGTACTGAAACTGATAATAAGCAGTTGACGTGTTTGGTAGAAAAGTTCTAATAAGTTGTTCTTTTATAAAAATGACTAAAATATCCTTAAAACTTTACAAAGGAGTAAAAATTAAAAAGTTTCTTTGTAAAGAAAAAGATGAACAATGAATATGGAATGAAAATAAAGTTAAAAAATCTATTTTGGAAAAAGTATGTTGTGATTTAGAAAATATTATTAAGGATAAACTAGTAAAAGCCTTAGTCAAACTAAAAATGCTTATAAGCTAAAAAGCCATAAGTTGGAGGTGACCAATTTATGACTTATGGCTAATTTTAGCTTAGCATTTTGGATGTGTACCAAACACGTAGATAAGTCAAAAGGTGCTTATAAGCCAGTTTGACCAACTTATAAGCTTAGCCATACACCCTCTAAATGAAATTGAAGTGAGTAACTAATATATTCTTTCTTTCAATATTCTCTCTAATGCTTTTCTTCTTTATGAAATCAGCATATTATTCACAAGATAATCAATTTTATGTGATTCTCTTACTACACTAACAGTGCTTTTCTTATTGATCTATAGTTCATAGTTGTATATATTTTCTGCCGTACGTGAACTTATTAGAACCATTGATCCGCTGCCTTTGAGCATAAGCCGTACCCATATATATATATATGAGGCCACATGTAAATTATTTTGTATTTTTCTGTGAGAATAAATTGGAGAAAATGTTATAGAAAAAGAGTAGAATTGGATCCCATGTAATTTTTGTGGGATAAGTTGAGTAGACATTTCTAAAACACACTAAAAAAGGAATTGAAAGGTGAACATTCAATGTGAAACACAGAAAGTGTATGTATAGAAATTGTGGATGCAAAGTGAGATTCTTAGGTTGAAGTCTCGGCATAAATGTGTCATATCTTTTCAGGATATATAACTGTATTTTGCAAGGGAATAAGAGGAAGTAGTATACAAAAAATCAAAGCTGAAAGCTCGTAACCTTTTTAGAAGCAACACTTGAATTGCAAAATGCGCACAGATTTTTAGTTAATATTCTGGTCGTAATATTAGCACATAATGTAGGGTAAATTTGCCAATGATAAAATTTTGCATGATTTAAATTACTAACAAAAATGATTTATTTGCAAAATATATGTACCAATATTTTCATAACTTTGGCAAGCTATATATAAATTGTAAAGTCAAGAGTGTCTCAATTTTTGTTCATAACAATTCAAGATATTTGTCACGACACAAGACTAGGGCGCGTGTGATGATCCAAAAGGTCATCTTGTGTTTTAGAACCCAATTCGTGGTTCCGAGGCTTTCAAAACTTCATTTTATTCCTCCTCAATTTGCGTGCGCATTCTAGACGTGTATCCCGAAAGCTTTTATGTGAAAAACTGAAGAAATAATAATTTTTGGCTTAAAAAATTTTTGTTGACTTCGGTCAACGTTTTGGGTAAACGGACCCGGACCCGTGTTCTGACGGTCCCGATGAGTCCGTAGTATAATATGGGATCTGGGCGTATACCCGCAATCGAATTCTAAGGTCCCTAGCCCGAGAAATGATTTTTTGATGAAAATTGTTAAACTGAAATTATAACGGTTTTAAGAATTTGGTTAATAACTGATCTTGTTGGTACCGGGTCCGTATTGTGGTTCCGGAGCCCGGTACAGGTCCGTTATGACATTTATACCTTATCTGTGAATTCGGTGAGAAACGGAACTGATTTGACGTGATTCGGACCTTTGGTTGAGAAAATAGAACTTTTGAACTTTCTTGAAAATTTTATGCAATTCGGTGCTAAATTCGTAGTTCTAGGTGTTATTTCGGCGATTTGATCGCGTGAGAAAGTTCATATGATGTTTTAAGACTTGTGTGCATGTTTGGTTTGGAGCCTCGAGGGCTCGGGTGAGTTTCGGATAGGCTACGGGATGTTTTAGACTTAGAAAATCTGGTATTTTTGTTGCAGCACTGGTTCTGATATGCCCTTCTTCGCGTTCACATAGGTAGTATCGGGAACGCGAAAGGTAAAGAGGGGGCAGGGTGTCACGACCCCAGTTCGCCCTCCGTGAACTATCATGACGACACCTACTCTACGACTAGGTAAGCCTAACAAATGCGAAAAAAGAGACAATTGCGGAAAGAAAATAATTAAAAACCGAGATAACAAAGTTAAACAGTGTTTAAGTTGCCGCCTGGCATATAACTGTACAAAAATCTCAATCTAACACTCCCAAAATTCGGAACCCCATGAATCACAAGCTAAAAGATTACATAATAAGCTATAACTCCAGATATGTCTACCAACGAGGGAAAGTACAGAAAAGGCTATACTAGTACTAACAATAGAAAGGGACTCTTCGGTCTGCGGACGCGGTAGATATACCTCGGAGTCTCTGTAAAGCGCCTCGCCTCAAGCGTGATAAGACTGAGTGGAAGTACCTGGATCTGCACATGAAAAACATGCGCAGGAAGGGCATGAGTACACCACAGCGGTACTCAGTAAGTGCCAAGCCTAACCTCGGTCGGGTAGTGACGAGGAAGGTCAAGGCCCTACTGAGGCTAAAGGAAATACAAGATATAACAGTGTAAAATAAAACAGTATACTTAAGTGCAACAGTAAGAACTACATAGGATAGAAGGACAACAACAACTGAAACAGAGACAAAATAATCACGGAAATAAATACAGCTCAACGCAGAGATAACAACCGGGATCTCCCAGGATACCGTCCTGTAGTCCAAATTTAAATATCCAGTGGATCTCCCGGGATACCGTCCCGTAGTCCAACTCATAGTGCGCGGGGATCTACCGGAATCCCGATCCTTAGTCTCAAATGTAAATACTCAGCACTGGGGGAATCTACCGGGCGCAGTCCCGTAGATCCAATATAAAAGTGCAGGGGGATCTCCCAGAATACAATTTCGTAGTCCCAAAGTAAACATACAGGGGGATCTCCCGGGATACCGTCCCGTAGTCCCAAAGTAAACACACGGCAACAGTACGAAGAATACACAATTCAATTCAAATTCCATACCAAAATAAAACAGGTATTTCTAACCTAGCATGCTGCACATAGTTCAAATAAGGCAGTAGAGTAAATAAGCAATTAAGTCTATTAGGTATGCTTCCCTAAGCTAACAACAGGCTTAAATTGCAAGTAGTATAAACAGGAAAAGAAATACAATTCTAAGTACTTAATGAAAACCGGATTTTTCAACAATTAACACAAGTACGCACTTGTCACCTCACGTACAAGTTATTTCAAACATCAATAATACCAAATCCTAAGGGGAGTTTCCCCCACACAAGGTTAGACAAAGCCACTTACCTCGAACCGGCTCAAAAGTCAACCCGAAACCACGTTCTTGCCACGAGTATTCGACTCCAAGTGGCTCAAATCTATTCAATTCAATTGCATGATGTAAATAACACTTCAAGTAACTAATTCTACAAAAAATTCTAAGCTATACACGAAATTAGGTAAAATGACCAAAACACCCTCCGGGCCCACGTCTCGGAATCGGGTAAAATTTATATTTTCAGAATCCCCATACTCTCACGAGTCTAACCATACCAAAATTATCCAAATATAATGTCAAATTCCCAATCAAAACTCGAATTTAGGTCTAAGAACTTTCTCCAAATTTTTCCCTAATTTTCATCTCAAATCCGAAATTAAATGATGAAACTAACTATAGATTAATGGAATACAACTAGAAAGGGATAAGGAATTGTTACCCACTGATTTCCTCTTCAAAAATCTCTCAAAATCGCCCTCTCCCGAGCTCCCAATCAATTTTTCTAACTTTTGGACTAAACCCTCGTTCTGCCCCTTTTTCTATCCAGGGATTTTGTCACGCCCCAAACCTGGGGAGGCGTGGCTGGCACCCGGTGCTGTGCTAGCCTGAGTGAATCACTCTATAACTTTTTTTTTGTAACTATCATGGGCCAACATGGCCACATCTTGTAATGTTCAACTGTAAGTGGGCAAACACTGTATCAGCAACCCATTGTACTTAAAACATGAATACATATGGGCCGTCCAGGCGTCTGACATACTGTAAAAATGAACCTCTGTCTACAAAGCCTCTAAGATTATGCGACATTGAATGGGATAGGGTACCGGCCTATGCATAAGTCCGTAGAAAAACTCTGACACGATGACTCATATACTCGGCTGTACTCCGAATGAGTTGGAGTCTTATCGATCCTTCGCTGAATGCCAATCTCGTCTACTAGAGGGCTCGTCAAATGGATTATCTATACCTGCAGGCATGAATGCAGTGTCCCCAATAAAAGGACGTCAGTACGAATAATGTACCGAGTATGTAAGGCTGAAACATAATAATAAGTCAACATTAATTAAAGACATATAAGAATCAACCTGAATCTCTGAAGTTCCACCGTATATACATACTTATTATACTTATATATATGATGCTTCTCTTTAAGACTATTATCCATATTGTATGATGCATGACTTCCCAACTGATCAGTGGTAACTGCCCGACCGGCCGTAGCGCGGTGGTAAATGCATGACTGCCCGACCGGTCGTAGCTCGATGGTAAATGTGTAACTGCCGAACCGGCCGTAGCTCGGTGTTAAATGCATGACTGCCCGACCGGCCGTAGCTCGGTGGTAAATGAATATGCATGACTGCCCAGCCGGACGTAGCACGGTGGTAAATGAATATGCATGACTACCCAACCGATGGTAAAGAATGATACATAACTACCCGACCAGTGGTAACTGCCCGACCGGCCGTAGCACGGTGGTAAATGCATGAAGATGCATGTACATGTATCACTATATTATAAACATTAATATCTTTATCATATACCTCAATAGGTACTTAGGAACATAACATGCTTGAATATCATTTTACATGAATGAATAACATAGACATCCTTAACTGCTAAGAGTAGAACCACTTATGGAATAACATTACGTTTACGTATCGTTGCTTGGATCATGCCAAAAGAAAGAAGGGATAGCCTTAACATACCTGTAAGATCTTTTCCTTATTACTCAATCAAGCTCAACACAACTTCTTGCATCTACAACAAGTGAAATGATATTTCCGTTAACATATAATGTCGTACCATCGTATTTGACTAGTCGTATGACTTAAGGAAAATCGGGCAGCAACTCCCCTATTTTTAATACAACCCAAAGATCACTAAGGGTCATCAACAGCCCAACAACAACAACTATAACCAACAATAGCAACAACAACAATATAATCCAATATGAGTTTCTCCGATTATCTTAAGAATCATATTGAGCGGCAAGCTCGTTTTTACTCATAACAAGATATAACTTGAATCCAACTCTTATTTCATAAATTAGTTTACAACCTTCAGAACATCACACTTATATGTACCATATTATTTCTAGTTTAAAACATCCACAGAATGCCTTCCAAAACAGCCTCATACGTCTAGCACCTTAACTTTTATCGTCAATCACTTGTTTTTCATGTTTTCTTCTTCAATCAATTTAATTAACACCTAGAAAATATTAACAACAGCAGCCACAACATTATCAAATTATTTCTCACAATTTCAAGCCACCACAAACCATATATTTAGCCACAAAACAGTCCAACCAAAAAGACAACCATATCCCATGTTCTTTCAAGTGCTATCATGTGGTTTTTCACTCAAACAACACAACCAACACAAGATTAACCTTAGGCAAAATCAAGAAGATGCTATACTTACCTTGGACAGCAGCTAAAACTCGAAACCTCATCTCAACTTAGCTCACAATAGCCCTCAATCATACCACAACAACATAGAGGCATTCCCTTGTAGTCTTTAACATCTTTGATGATGATTTGAGTTGTTGTTTCCTTGAGTTTGGTTATTGGGATCTGGACCAATTCTTGGAGGTTTTGAGAGTGTTTTGGTGTAAGTAACCTCTGAATATTGACGAAATTTAATGGATAAAGACAACTTATAAGCCCCCCGCCTCAATTTTCCAAGCAGGTGGGTAAGCTGCCTGCTTGGCAGCTTGAGCAGTGCAACTTCGGACACGTGTATCTCTCTACTCCGATATCGTATTGACAAACGGTTATCAGCATTAGAAACTAGACACATGGAGATTTAATTCCATATAAAGATATCCTTTTAACTCTAAATATATTGGGGGAAAACTACGTCGCAACTTGACCTATAAACCTGCCAGTTTCTCCGAAGTGCGGCAACGTGACTTGGCGACCCTACTTTAAAAATCCATATTTCTCTGCCCCGATGACGTATGAATAAATGGGTTGGACCGTTGGAAACTAAGTTCCAAGAACTTCATTTTGGTGTATAATATGTCCCAAAAAGACCTCATATAACATATGAAATGTATTGCTCAAAATGCTTCATTACAAAGCAAATCCTTAGTCGATTTTTCCCCGACTTAAATCCGATTTTTTTCCAAACTTTATATTTAATATCCAAACATCATATATAGCCATATAATGACCCTAAAATCATTTAAATCATGATTAAATAGTCTCATTCATCCTAACTTACCTAATACTTTGATAAACCTTCCTTAGCCTTGTAGAAGGATTTCATCTTTTTGGAGCTTACATCAATTTACTTATGGCGTACTTTCACGTACGCAAACATGGGGTGTAACAGATTTTGCACATGTGGTCCAATTTTCGCATCTGCGAGATCGCTTCTGTGGTCAAAGGACCGCTTCTGCGATTTTCACTTAAATTCCCTTGGGCCGAACTTGCGCTTCTTCTACCGCACTTGCGCTCACCGCAGGTGCGCTCAAACTACCGCACCTGCGGAAACTGGCCTTCCCTCACATGGCCGCATCTGCGTTCTTTCAGCCGCTTCTGCGGCGCTGCACCTGCGGTCCCCAAGCCGCAGATGCGATTATGACAACAGACTCAGCAGCTTCAGCTCAAAATTTCCAACTCCAAACTTCCCATTAACCATCTAAAAGCACCCCGAGGCCCCCGGGACCTCAACCAAAAGCACGAACAAGTCATATACCACTATCCAAACTTATACCAATCCTTAAAACACCTCAAACAACATCAAATCAACCAATTAGCATCAAATTCAAGCCTAAGAACTTCAAGACTCTCAAAATACGCTTTCGATCAAAAAGTCTGTCAAACCTAGTCCGAATAACCTGAAATTTTGCACACACGTCACATTCAACACTACGGAGCTACTCCAACTTCCGGAATTCCATTCCGACTCGTAGATCAAAATCTCACTATCGAACCGGAAACTTCAAAAATTCAACTTTCGGCATTTCAAGCCTAATTAAGCTACAGACCTCCAAAACACAATCCGAACACGCTCCTAAACCCGAAATCACCCAACGGAGCTAACGGAACCAACGAAATTCCATTCCGAGGCCGTCTTCACACTGTTCCGACTACGGTCCAAATTCTAAAACTTAAACTCTCATTTAGGGACTAAGTGTCCCAACACTCTTCGAAACTCCAAATAAATCCTCCTGGCAACTCACAGCAACAGAAAAAAACACGGGGAATGCAGTTAATAGGGGATCGGGGCGTAAATTCTTAAAACAGCCGGCCAGGTCGTTACATCCTCCCACACTTAAACATTCGTTCGTCCTCGAACGAGCATAGAGACATAGCGGAAGTAGTGAAAAGATGAGGGTAACGGCTGCGCATATCCTGCTCGGTCTCCCAAGTCGCCTCCTCGACCGGCTGGCCCCGCCACTGAACCTTCACTGATGGAATGTTCTTTGACCTTAGCTTTCGGACCTGCCTTTCCAATATTGCCACTAGCTCCTCAACATAAGATAGATCCTTGTCCAACTAAACTGAACTGAAATCCAACACGTTCGACGGATCAGCGTGATACCTCGGGAGCATCAAAACATGAAATACTGGATGAAATCCTGCCAAACTGGGAGGTAAGGCAAGCTCATAGGCGACCTCCCTAACACGCCTCAATATCTCAAAAGGGCCATTAAACCTCGGACTCAACTTCCCTTTCTTCCCAAATCTCATAACGCCCTTCATAGGCGAAACCCGAAGCAGAACCCGCTCTCCAACCATGTAGGAAACATCACGAACCTTCCGGTCCGCGTAACTCTTCCGTCTGGACTGGGTTGTGCGAAGTCTATCCTGAATACCTTCTCCAAAGCATCCTGTACCAAGTCCGTGCCCAATAATCTAGCCTCACCCGGCTCGAACCAACCCACCAGAGATCTACACCGCCTACCATATAAAGCCTCATACGGTGCCATCTGAATGCTGGACTGATAACTGTTGTTGTAGGCAAACTCCGCCAATGGAAAGAACTGATCCCAAGACCCTCCAAACTCAATCACACACGCACGGAGCATATCCTCAAGAATCTGAATAGTGCGCTCGGACTGTCTGTCCGTCTGAGGGTGAATTGCTGTGCTCAACTCCACCCGGGTACCTAACTCATGCTGTACGGCCCTCCAGAACCGTGATGTGAACTGAGTACCTCTATCTGAAATGATGGAAACTGGAATACCATGCAGACGGACAATCTCCCGGATATAAATCTCCGCCAATCGCTCCGAAAAATAGGTAGTACTCACAGGAATGAAATGTGCGGACTTGGTCAGCCGATCCACAATCACCCAAATGGCATCGAACTTCCTCGAAGTCTGTGGGAGCCCAACTACGAAGTCCATGGTGATCCGCTCCCACTTCCACTCCAGTATCTCTATCTGCTGAAGCAATCCACCCGGTCTCTGGTGCTCATACATCACCTGTTGACAATTAAGGCACCGAGCTACAAACCCAACTATATCTTTCTTCATCTGCCTCCACCAATAGTGTTGTCTCAAATCCTGGTACATCTTCGCGGCACCCCGATGAATGGAATACCGCGAACTATGGGCCTCCTCTAGAATCAACTCTCGAAGTCCATCAACATTGGGTACACAAACCCGACCATGCATCCTCAATACCCCGTCATCACCAATGGTCACATCTCTGGCATCGCCAAGCAAAACCTTATCCTTGAGGACAAGAAAATGAGGGTCATCAAACTGACGCTCCCGGATACGATCATCAAGGAAGACCGAGAGACCACGCAAGCTAGAACCCGACTGGGCTCCAAAAGATCCAATCTCACAAACTGGCTGACTAAGGCCTGAACATCCATCGCCATGGGCCTCTCTGCTACTGGTAGATAAGCTAAACTCTCCAAATTCTCTGCCCGGCGGCTCAAAGCATCTGCCACCACATTGGCCTTGCCCGGGTGATACAAAATAGTGATATCATAGTCCTTCAGCAGCTCTAACCACCTCCTCTGTCGCAAATTAAGGTCCTTCTGCTTGAACAGATGCTGCAAACTCCGGTGATCAGTATAAATCTCACAAGGCACACCGTACAAATAGTGACACCAGATCTTCAAGGCGTGAACAATAGCAGCTAACTCGAGATCATGGACAGGATAATTCTTTTCATGTACCTTCAACTGTCTAGATGCATAGGAAATCACCCTACTGTCCTGCATCAATACCGCTCCAAGGCCAACCTTCGAGGCATCACAATAGACAGTATAAGACCCCGAACCGGTAGGCAATATCAAAACTAGGGCTGTAGTCAAAGCTGTCTTGAGCTTCTGAAAGCTCTCCTCACACTCTTCCGTCCACTGGAACGGAGCACCCTTCTGGGTCGGCCTGGTCATAGGTGCTGCAATAGAAGAAAACCCCTGAATAAATCGGCGGTAATAACTCGCCAAGCTAAGAAAACTGCGGATCTCTGTAGCTGAGGATGGTCTGGGCCAACTCTGCACTGCTTCCACCTTCTTCGGATCCACCCTTATCCCCTCACTAGATACCACGTGATCCAAGAATACCACGGAATCCAACCAGAACTCACATTTCGAGAACTTAGCATATAATTTCTTCTCCCTCAAAGTCTAGAGCACTATCCTCTGGTGCTGCTCATGATCTTCCCGACTCCGGGAATATACCAGAATGTCATCAATAAAGACAACAATGAATGAGTCAAGATATGGTCGTAATACACTATACGTCAAATGCATGAAGGCTGCTAGGGCATTAATCAGCCCAAATGACATAACAAGGAACTCGTAATGACCATACCGAGTCCTGAAGGCAGTCTTCGGGATATCTGGCTCCCGAATCTTCAACTGATGATAGCTTGAACGCAAGTCAATCTTAGAAAACACACAAGCATCCTGTAACTGATCAAACAGGTCATCAATACGAGGTAAAGGATAACGGTTCTTCATTGTAACCTTGTTCAGCTGGCGATAATCAATACACATACGCATAGAACCATCCTTTTTCTTCACAAAGAAGACAGGAGCACCCCAAGGTCATACACTAGGCCGAATGAAACCCTTATCAAGCAATTCCTGTAACTGCTCCTTCAACTCCTTCAACTCAGGAGGAGCCATACGGTACGGAGGAATAGAAAAAGGCTGAGTGCCCTGCAACAGATCAATGCCAAAATCAATATCTCTATCGGGCGGCACGCCCGGAAGGTCAGCTGGAAACACATCAGGAAAATCTCGTACCACTGGGACTGAATCAACTGCAGGGGTATCAATACTGATATCTCTCACATAAGCTAGATACGCGTCACGCCCCTTCTCAACCATACCCTGAGCCTTAAGGAATGAAATAACTCTACTGGAAGTATGATCTAAGGTACCCCTCCACTCAACACGCGGTACACCTGGCATAGCCAGCATCACGGTTTTGGCATGACAATCAAGAATAGCATAATGGGGAGACAACCAGTCCATGCCTAGAATAACATTAAAGTCTGCCATGCTAAGCAATAACAAATCGGCTCTCGTCTCAAAACCACTTAGAGCAATCAAACACGACCGATAAACGCGGTCCACAACAAGAGAATCTCCAACAGGAGTACTCAAAGAATCCCGAGATACTCCAAAATACGGGGCAAAATAAGATGACACATAAGAATAAGCAGAGCCTGGATCGAATAGACCAATGCATCTCTAT
>NW_017671792.1:0-16998 GCF_001879085.1 Nicotiana attenuata
AAAGCGAGAATTGGCCAAGAAGCCAATGCCACCCCAGGAGTGGCTGATGATTCATTGCTTGGTGTTGCGGGTGAGGATAGTCGCCCTGCTATTACTCTGCCAGATCCTTCTATTCCAGAGCAGACTACCCCAGTTCCTACACCTACGGAGGGTACCACTATCCCTCTCGTTGATACTCCTGTCCCGCCTCCAGCCCCAGCTTCCGGTTCTGGTATTTCTGATGGGGATCTTAGGGGAGCTATTCAGATGTTAACCTAGCTAGTGGCCTCTCAGGCCTAGAGGTCAGGTATTGCACCCAGTTCATCTACCCAGCAAGGGGATTCCACCAGTACCAGGGTGAACAGATTTCTTCAGTTAGACCCTCCAGTATTTTCGGGTGCCAATCCGGAAAAGGACCCTCAGGATTTTATTGATGAGATGCAGAAGACTCTCAGGGTCATGTGTGCGACTGAGACAGAGGGAGTAGAGTTGGCTGCCTACCGTCTGAAAGGGGTGGCCTATGCGTGGTTTGACTTATGGGAGGATTCCCGCGAGTAGGGGAGCCCTCCGGCCAGGTGGAGTGAGATTGCAGATGCCTTCATAGATCACTTCCTGCCTGCTGAGACAAGGGCAGCCCGTGCAGCAGAGTTTGAAAATTTGAAGCAAGGTAACAAGAGTGTGTGGGAGTACCATATGGAGTTTGCTCGCTTGTCAAAGTATGCCATTCATATGTTGCCCACGATGGAGGCCAGGGTGCGTCGGTTTTTTCAGGGACTTAATTCATTGACCATTAATGAGGCTTCTACGGCTGCATTGAATTCTGATATGAACTACGGGAAGATGGTCGCATTTGCTCAGGCCACAAAGAGCCGTAAATTGAAAAACAGAATGGAGAGAGAGGGTAACAACAAGGCCCGATCTATGGGCAACATGGGAGAGTCACAAGGCGGGGGAAGATCAGCTTTCAGGGGAGGATCATCAGGGCCTTCCCAGTCTATTGCACAGTCTTCGGCCAGTGCACCGCCATCAGGGCCCAGCCAGCAGCAGTGGAGTCGTTTCAGGCCCGGTCAGGACCACAGGGGATCCCATCAGCGGGGTCGATCAGAAGAGAGGTCCCAACAGCAGCAGAGGTCCCGTGCCCCAGGTGCGGGAAGATGCACTCAGGGATTTGCTACATGGAGTTACCTATATGCTATGGATGTGGGATGAGGGGTCATATCCAGAGACATTGTCGTGTATCCCGCCAGGGAGCGGGCAGGGGCACAGCTCAGCCTTCCAGTCCAGCAGCTGCTACATCTTCAGCACCTTCTCTAGCTCGAGGTTCCCCAGCACCCGCAGGGCGTGGTGCAGCTAGGGGTGGTGTGCAGAGTTCAGGAGGACCCAGCCGGTTCTATGCTATGAGTGGTCGCCAGACTGCAGAGGCTTCTCCAGATGTTGTTACAGGTATTCTGACTGTCCAATCTCAGGATGTGTATGCACTTATTGATCCCGGTTCCACCTTATCCTATGTTACCCCTTTTGTCGCTATGGAATTCGGGATAGAACTAGAACAACTTCATGAACCATTCTCAGTGTCTACTCCGGTTGGTGAGACAATTTTGGCTGCTCGAGTCTATAGAGGGTGTATTTTCACAGTGCGGGGTAGGGATATCACGGCCGATCTTGTTGAGTTAGGAATGGTCGACTTTGATGTAATAATGGGGATGGATTGGCTTTATTCATGCTTTGCCAAACTTGATTGTTGGACTAGAACTATTAGGCTCGAATTCCCTGATGAGCCCGTCATTGAATGGAAGGGAGATAATGTAGTGCCTAGAGGTCGGTTTATTTCCTACCTTAAGGCCGCAAAGATGATCAAGAAGGGGTGTATCTATCATCTCATTCGGGTTGCAGACACCAATGCCGAGTCACTTAGCCTTGAATATATACCAGTTGTGAATGAATTTTCGGATGTCTTTCTAGATGAGCTCCCTGGGATTCCACCAGACAGGGAGATTGATTTTGGGATCGATGTGATGCCAGGCACGCAGCCTATATCAATTCCACCTTACAGAATGGCACCGGCAGAATTGAAAGAACTAAAGGAGCAATTGAAGGATTTGTTAGAGAAGGGTTTCGTCCGGCCGAGTGTGTCTCCATGGGGTGCACCAGTCTTGTTTGTAAGAAAGAAAGATGGATCGCTGCGGATGTGTATTGACTATCGGCAACTCAAAAAGGTCACAATCAAAAACAAATATCCTCTACCAAGAATAGATGACTTGTTTGATCAATTGCAAGGTGCTACGTGTCTCTCAAAGATTTATTTGCGGTCCGGGTATCATCAGTTGAAAATAAGGGAGCGGGATATTCCAAAAACAGCTTTCAGAACTCGGTATGGGCACTTTGAATTTATGGTGATGTCTTTTGGGTTGACAAATGCCCCGGCAGCTTTCATGGATATTATGAATCGAGTGTTCAAGCCCTTTCTAGACTCCTTTGTGATAGTGTTCATTGATGACATTCTGGTTTATTCTCGAAGTCGGGAGGACCATGCTGCCCATCTCAGGGCAGTTTTGCAGACTCTTCAGCAACATCAATTGTATGCAAAATTTTCGAAATGTGAATTTTGGCTTGGATCTATCGCGTTCTTAGGCCATGTCGTCTCCAGGGAAGGAATTATGGTAGATTCTCAAAAGATTGTAGCAGTGAAGAATTGGCCTAGACCTACCGCTCCTACTGAGATTCGCAGTTTCTTAGGTCTGGCCGGGTACTACAGGAGGTTTGTGAAGGGGTTTTCTGCTCTTGCCTCTCCATTGACTAAATTGACGCAGAAAGCGGTAAATTCCAATGGTCCGATGCTTGTGAAAAGAGTTTCCAAGAATTGAAATCAAGGTTGACAACAGCATCGGTACTAGCCCTGCCGGAGGGTACAGAGGGATTTGTGGTGTATTGCGATTCTTCGAGAATTGGGCTCGGCTGTGTGTTGATGCAACATGGCAAGGTTATAGCCTACGCTTCCAGGCAACTCAAGAACCATGAGAGGAATTATCCAGCCCACGACCTAGAGCTGGCAGTAGTGGTGTTTGCACTAAAGATTTGGCGGCATTATTTGTATGGGGTCCATGTGGATGTATTTACGGATTATAAGAGCCTTCAATATATTTTCAAGCAGAAAGAGTTGAATCTGAGGCAGAGAAGATGGCTAGAGTTACTCAAGGACTATGACATTGATATTCTCTATCACCCGGGAAAGGCTAATGTTGTAGCGGATGCTCTTAGTCGGAAGTCTATAGGGAGCTTAGCTCACATGGAGGCAAACCAGAGACTGTTGGCAAGGGAGGTTCATCAACTGGCTAATTTGGGAGTTCGCTTGGCGGGTTCTAGTGAAGGAGGGGTAATTGTGCAAAATAGGGCCGAATCATCGCTTGTAGCAGAGGTGAAGGAAAAGCAATTCGACGATCCATTGTTAGCACAATTGAAAGAGGGGATTCAAAAACACAAGACCACAGCTTTTTCTTTTGGCATGAATGATGGTACTCTACGGTACCAAGACCGCCTATGTGTCCTTGATATCGACGGTCTTCAGGAAAGGATCTTGGCAGAAGCTCACACATCCAGGTATTCCGTACCCAGGCTCTACGAAAATGTATCATGATCTCAAGGAAGTTTATTGGTAGAACAACATGAAGAGGGATGTGGCGGATTTTGTGGCAAAATGTCCGAATTTCCAACAAGTGAAGGCCGAACATCAAAGGCCCGGGGGATTGGCTCAAAGCATAGAAATTCCAATGTGGAAATGGGAGATGATCAATATGTATTTTGTGGTAGGGCTTCCGCGTACTCCGCGTAAGTTCGACTCAATTTGGGTGATCGTGGACCGACTCACAAAATCAGCGCACTTCTTGCCAGTTAAATCTACCGACACAGCGGAACAGTACGCTCAGTTATACATTAAGGAAATAGTCAGGTTACATGGCACTCCAGTCTCAATCATTTCAGATCGAGGAGCTCAGTTCACAGCCAACTTTTGGAGGAAGTTTCAGCAAGGTTTGGGTATGCAAGTAAATCTTAGCACAGCTTTTCATCCTCAAACCGATGGGCAAGCAGAGCGGACTATTCAGACGCTTGAAGACATGTTGCGTGCTTGTACTATTTATTTCAAGGGTAGTTGGGATGACCATTTGCCACTCATAGAATTTTCTTACAACAATAGCTTCCATACTAGCATCCAGATGGCACCATTCGAAGCATTGTATGGTAGGAGATGCAGGTCTCCCATTGGGTGGTTCGAGGTTGGAGAAGTAGAATTGATAGGGCCGGACCTCGTGAATCAGGCCATGGAGAAATTCAAGGTTATTAAAGAAAGGTTGAAAACTGCTCAAAGTCGCCAAAAGTCTTACTCGGATGTTCGTCGCAGGGATTTGGAGTTCAAGGAAGACGATTGGCTATTTTTGAAAGTTTCCCCTATGAAGGGTATCATGCGATTCGGAAAGAAGGGAAAATTAAGTCCGAGGTATGTCAGACCATACAGAAACATTCAGAGGATTGGTCAGGTGGCATACAAACTCGAGCTACCACCCGAGATGTCATTGGTACACCCGATCTTTCATGTGTCTATGTTGAGGAAGGTAGTGGGAGATCCTTCCACCATTGTGCCAGTTGAGACCATTGAGGTTAATGAAGAGCTATCGTATGAAGAAGTTCCAGTTGCCATTCTTGATAGGTAGGTTCAAAAATTGAGAAATAAGGAAATTGCATCCGTGAAAGTATTATGGCGGAACCAGCAAGTTGAGGAAGCTAATTGGGAAGCCGAGGATGAAATGAAAAAGAAGTATCCGCACTTGTTTGAATAGTCATGTAACAACTTTAATGCATTTAGCTCCTATGAACTCTTATCTTTTGGCTTGATCTATGTAAAACCGTCCCTTTTCTTTTGGTAATGTGATTGCGAATACGGCCTTGGTTGATGCTGTACTAGATATATTATGTTTGTGAAATATGTTTGTGCTGTTAGGATGTGATTCTGGGGCTCTCTGTCAGGTAGATAGGCCTAGATACAAAGGAAACTCTGGCAAAATTTTCGAAAATTTAGGGAGTTAGCTAAATTTGGGGACTGGCAATATGTTTCAGGTTATAAAGAAGAGAAGATTGCACTAAGACTGTTAGTAAGTGAACCTTGATCCTCATTCGAGGACGAATGATCTTAAATGGGGGAGGATGTAAGGCCTCGTGAAAACTGGTACCCAAAACCTAAAAGCTCGTAGTGCCAAGTTGCGGATATGTGTTAGGAGGGTGTAAGTTCGAACCCTTTGTACTGAACTAAGCATTTAAAAATCAAGAATCAAAGTTTTCTAGAAAAATGTTATTATGCAGTCCAGAATGCGGTCGCAAATCAAGCATGCGGACTGCATTTCTGCCGCAAATTGAGTCAGTGGTTTGGTTAAAATTGAGGTCAAAATGCGGTCCATTATGCGATCGCATAACTGATATGCGGACCCCATTTTTATCGCAAAATGAGTTCATGTGCCAGTCAAATTTGAGGTTAAAAATGTGGTGCATTATGCGACCGTAAATCGGGTATGCGGACCGCATTTCCGTCGCAAACCCAAACAGTAGGATCAGGTTTTTGGAGCACTTTTGCGGTTCATTCTGCGGACGACATTTCATCTTTGCGATCGCATACCTGACTCGGGGCTCGAATTTTTCTAATTTTTGAACCCGACCCCCTGTCGTTATATTTGGTGTTATAGCTCATTTTGAGCATTTTTCTGAGCATTTCTAGAGTGAGAGAGAGGGGTCTTAGAGAGGGAAAGTTATCCCCATCAAATTACTCCATAGAATCTTGCCAAATCCTTGAAGACAATCAAGTGAGGGCTTCTAATCTTCATCCCAAGAGGTAAGGCTTCATCACCTCAGTTATTATTTCTTCAACTAAGCTATAAGAGGTCATTAGTGAGGTAATTCATGGGTATAAGAATTAATTCCTTAATTCCTTGCATGCATATCAATGCTTAAGGTATTGGGAGCTAGCAAACTAAAAAGGGAGCAATTGGGGTATAAAAGGATAGAAATTTCTCTCAGAAAGGGGCCTAAGATCGTAATGCACCTTTAGTGTTTGATATTATGCTCAAACCAAGCTAGAATCTCAACCTAGTCTCTAATTCTCGCATTAATTTGTAATTCTTACACAATAGATCGAAGCGATAAGAGTTCCGGAAATTTGTAAAGAGTAAGGAAAGCTATATTGAGGTATGTATGGCTAAAACCCCCTTTTATTAGAAATTGAGCTCCGTTGGCGTTTATGAAAGTGTGGTAAGATTTGAATTGGTCAATGTATTGATTGTTATTGCGCATTAATTGATTTGCAATTATCTACCCATATACGTGAAGGATGTGCGTCAATGTGATGTAATGTACCATTCTTGATAATTAGAGAAGTATGAAGAATACAATTATGTGTTGAAATGCTTAGACTATAAGCCAAGATTGAAACTAAGAACTATTCATGCTAGCTATGTGCTCGCATACATGTGCTTGCAACTTAAATTACTCTTGTATATGCCTATGATCACAACTTGCAAGATGAATATTGAAAATGGGAAACGATGTGATAATAGTGGCCCTAGGTGCCAAGGAATTGATATGATATATGTGAAATAAAGATTCAGATGTGATGACTAATGAGAAAGGAACAACGCCTAGCTAAGGCGGCCTAGCCGATCGGGTCGTGATCGGACACCATGCCGCACACATGGTAGTAATGTGCTGATATTGAATTCCAGATAAGGGAAATGAAATGGTGATTGAGATATATGCCTCTAATGAGGTAACCTAGCCGATCGGGTCGTGATTGGACTCCGCCCAAGATAGCGGTGGTATCGAGAACAGTGGTGAGCGTATGAAAGAAATACCCCAAACTAAGTTATGGAAATTACGTGAAAGGTTGTATGATTGACATATTTGATTCACTCATGAAATTTGCTTGTACTTGCTTGATAGTTCTTTCTAGTAAAATGGTGTTTAGTTATACATACTAGTACTATTCCATGGTACTAACGCCGCTTTTGCCGGGGGCGCTACATTTTTAAATGAATGTAGGTGGCTCCATAGCGGATAGTGCCGATCGTGCGTAGTAGAGCATCCTCCTTCTCGAAGATCATGGTGAGCCCCTTTCTCCTTCAAGGGGCTATATTGCACATCTTCTTATTTTGGACTTTCACTTTTGAGGTATAGACGGGGCCTTCTTGCCAGCGTTGTCACATTTATCTTTTGTATCCTTAGAGGCTCTATAGACATATATGCGGGTCATGTGTGGGGGTTGAATAGATGTGCTACCCGTGTTGTAATTCTAATCTTATGTTGCCTATGAATTGTAACTTTACGGAAACCTTGGAAACTAACTTATCTACGGTTTAATGTTGTGATCTAAAATGAATTAAAAATGTTGAATATACTATCTTCCTTTGTTGAATAAATGAAAGCATGGTCCCCTTATTCGTATTGAGTTGGGTAGGTAGTGTTTGGTAGGGCTTGCTCAGTCGGAGTCGCTCGATTGAGTGTCAGTCGCGCCTCCCGAGGTTGGGGCGTGACACAGAGATGCTGCTAAGTGGAACTATTCAACCGAGCCAATCTCCCCTTTCTTCTCCAGCTTTATTGGTAAAGAAAAAAGATGGGACATGGAGATTTTGTGTAGATTACAGGGGGTTGAATGACATTACTATTAAAGACAAGTACCCAATACCTATTGTGGATGACCTTTTAGATGAGTTACATGGTTCAACAATCTTTTCCAAGGTGGATCTCAGAGCAGGGTACCATCAAATCAGAATGAAGGCAGAAGATGTGTTCAACACTGCATTCCGAACTCACTTGGGGCACTATGAATTCAGAGTAATGCCATTTGGGCTTACAAATGCCCCTGCTACATTCCAGGCATTGATGAATCAGGTCTTCCTACCTTTTCTAAGAAAGTTTGTGTTAGTTTTCTTCGATGATATCTTGGTCTATAGTCAGTCTTTAGCGGATCATACAAACCATTTAGCCATTGTATTTGAGACATTGAAGAAGAATACTCTTTATGCAAAAAGGTCTAAGTGTTCATTGGGGCAGCCTCAGGTTGAATACCTGGGACATATCATTAATGCTCAGGGTGTGGCTACTGATCCTAGCAAAGTACATGCCACGGTGAACTGGCCTAAGCCTACCACAATCAAGGCACTTAGAGGTGTTTTGGGGCTGACTGGTTATTACAGGAAGTATGTGGCCAATTATGGTGCCATTTGTAGACGTTTAATAGATCTCTTGAAGAAGGAAGGTTTCAGATAGAGTGAAGAAGCTGATCAAGCTTTTACAGCTCTTAAGAGAGCCATGTCCACTACCCCAATGTTAGCTCTACATGACTATTCTCGACCTTTTCTGTTGAGACTGATGCATGTCATTCAGGCATTGCGGTAGTACTGATGCAAAATAGGAGACCAGCAACTTCTTTTAGCAAGGTATTAGCTCTAAGGCATAGGGACAAGTCCATCTATGATAAGGAGTACATGGCTCTACTCAATGCCATAGATAAATGGAGGCACTACCTTCAGTATAGGCACTTTGGGTGAGAATTGATCACCATAGCCTGAAGTACTTGTCGACGCCCCCTTTTTCCTCGCGGAATCGGGTTCACGACATTTGGGAAGACAACTCTTATCCCACTTTGGGAATTGGGGTTTTTGAGAGTTTGGAGAGTCGCCACCTAATGATTATAGTGCATTAGGACACTTTTAGAAGAATTAAAGATGCAGACCAGAGTTTTGGGTAAGGGCTTGAAATTATCTCGAGGGGAAGGTGTTAGGCACCCCTCAAGATCCACTAGTGTGGTTCCCGCCCATGCTACAATTGTGACTTTAAATGTAAAAAATAAACAAGTACAAGAAGCACAAAAGGTTAAAAGAAGTGCTGAATTTTAAAGGAGCAATTTTGTAAAAAATGTGCAAGTGGAGAAAAAGGTCACGTACTTAGTGAAAATAATTCGAAAAGATCATGCGAGAAGCAGGAATTGAAAATGAAATAGCTTTAAAGATTCAGAAAATTTTATTAAACTAATAAAGAAGGAGAAAGGGGTCCTAGGTTTATACATTACATGGATCATTCGCACAACACTGGTACTCAATTGTACGCGGAGTGTTAACGTGTAATCATCATCTCCATGTCTACCCTTCCCACCCTGTTAAGGTATTAAAGCGCGGAACGGTATCGTTTACTTATCGCATGCTACTACCCGTCCCAATCCTATTAGTCTCGGGGTATTAGGACTTCTAATCCTAAAGGGGAAGAAAGGGATGGGGGCCTTTGTGGAGTTTAAAGGATAAAATTCTAGCTCGACATTCAAAACAAGTATCAAGTAAAAGGGGAGGACAAGCAAGCATACAAGGCTCAAATTAACCCCAGAAGTCAAACAATCATTTAGTTTAGCATGCCTTGACAAATACTGATTTGGTCTTAGATTAAATTAAGCAGCGAGCGGACTGGTTCAACACATGTATTTAAATAGAGAGTCTGCATTAGGCAACTCGGATACAGTTGTCAGGGACTGACCCAATTCATTAATTAGCCAACCCTTGTTTATGGGTTGAAATAAAAAAACCTAGGCGTAGGATCTATTAATTTCAGGAAAAAGATGCAAAGAGGTACCAGTAGTTTCAGAAAAGATGCAAGTTGATTTTAGAAAAAAGAATTATCAGTTTAAACAAAGAGAAAAGATGCAAACCGATTTTTAGAAAAGAGTTACCAGTTATTTCAGAAAAGATGTAGACTGATTAAAAGGTTTACGAGTTTCGGGGGATTGCAGATTGGCTATAGGAAAAAGGTTTACCAATTTTAGCGGGCTTCAGAAGTAGAAAATTACCAGTTTTAATAAAGACACTAGTTCCAGCAATCGATACTGTTTAAGAACGAATGATGCTATTAGAGACGAGGTTTCCTATAGGCATGCTTTCTATATGTTTACTGATTTTAACACCCTTTCCTGATATCAATAAGAGTCTTATACACATGATGTCTATATGCAACTTTGTTATTAAGCCTATAAATGGTTTGCCTAATGACATTTATATATGCAGAAATGCAAGAGCCTATAGACATGATCTCTATATGTGTCATTACAGAACATGAATGTTAAATCCTATAGACATGCTTTCTAGGTGATTTTTGCGATAAAGTTAAGCGTTAAATCCTATAGGCATGGTTTCTATGTGATTTAATCAGTATTAAAGACCCTATAGGTAGGATTTCTAGTTTGAATAAAATCATAATTCATGATTTCTACCCCCTTGGATACAAGAAAAGTAAAGACCCCTCCCACAGCCTTTTACTATACTCCCCGACTTTCATACAAAATTATTACAACCCAATGAATCAAACTGGAAATTAAAGGATACATCAAAAGCTAACAGCTAGATCAGAGTAGCCTAATTCAACCTTAATGTCTAATAACATGCGATTGAGCCACTCCCGGGATTCATATTTCCAAAGCCTTCTCTTTATCCAAGGTGCTTCAAAGTTCCAAGGAATCTTAGGGATTCCAGGCATTGCTTACACCCAGGATACTACCAGAATTAGAATAGTGCAGTGTGGAAGAGCCGGCTCTCATGCATCCAAGTTCAGAGGGAGCTCGGGGGTCCCAAAGCATGGCTTGCAAGAGAGGGGCAGAACTTGTAGCTAAGAGTAAGTGCAAAGTGAAAGGGAATTGGGGGGCCATGACAGGTGGTGGTCATACCTAGCTACAAAGTAGGCTGGCACACCCCTGACCACCTGCTTGGTCAAACACATTAAGAGCAGACCCTTGAAGGTCGGACCAGAGTCTGGACAGTGATTAGGACACTGCCAGACCCAAGTCTAAAGCTCAACAACACATAAAGGGGGAAAGGGAATGGGAACTGATTGAGTTTGGGATTCAAAGAATCCAATCCAGAATCATGGACGACAATATTAGAGTGTTGTCATGCCCCGAACCATAACTCACCTATAAAGGGGTATGAGGGTTTGGGATTCATAAAGTACCAAATTCATGACAAACAACTGACAGGATGCATACATAATTTAAATACTGAATTACAAAGGAAGGGGGGGGATATGTTACAATATGCTAGAAACAAATGTCAACTAAAAGAATTGGACAGAAGTGGGCAGAAGTAAACACATTATGGTGGAGACATGTAAACTAACTGAGACATACCAGTAGAGAAGCAAAAGAGCGCAGGAGAAAGTAGAGTAAACAAAGTCCACAGCAGCACAAGTAAAAGAGAAAGAGTTTTTAAGTGAGAGTGACTTGTGGACTCCGATTGCGTTCTGTGTTCGTGTGTTCAAAGAAAAGGAAGGATATTTATATCTTTGAAAACGTATAGAGAAATAAGGTAACAAGTACAAATCTAACACAAATATGGCATGGTCACAAATCAGAATCAATTAGTATAAGACTCCCTTTTAATCAGGGAATTCTTATTCAAACGGATACTAACCGTATCCAAATAAGGAAAGGAGAACCAGCCTTGCAAGCAGAATGGCCGTTGCCATAAAAGAAACAGTAAAGTCATACAATAGGCAATTAAGTCTAATTACAGGATTTGAAATTATTTTTGGAAAGATTCAGTGGGGCCAATCAAAGGAAAAGGAATCAATTAGACTTTGACAGGCTAGTAAAATCAGGATCTCAAGGAAGGAAAAGTTTTTTGAAATCAATTTCGATTTAAATAAATCACAGGAGGTACTCAGTATATAATGCATGCACAAATAGCATACATGTGAGGCTAAGTTATGGCAAAAGAAACATCATGCAGCAATAGCATAGAGCAGACATTCAAAGCATGTTAGTTAGGCTTCAAGGTGTAATAGAGAGAGAAGGAGTCGAAAACATGCAGAGAGTCGAGTGAGAATCACAAGCGTAGAACATATAGAGAAAAGAAATGTTGAAACAAGGCATCAAGTTGAATAATTTCAAACATACAAGCATGCACAAACAACCTCACAGGACTTTGAATAGCCTCCCAAAGAGACTAGGGTTTTCAAATCAGTTGAGTTTAGAGACGACAAACAGGTGAAACAACAAGCAATTTCAGAGTCCCAAGTGAAACCCTTAAAAATTAGGGTTTTCAGTAAACCAAACAGATAGGCTCATGAACTCGAATAAATTCCCAAAATTAGGGTTTTTACATCAAACAAACCTAGAGATGATCAGCGTATGAATCGAATGAAATCTTAACAAACAGACTCAAACAATCACAAAATTAGGATTTTCAACATGCTTACTCAGATAAGGAAAACAAACAAACAAAGTCAGAAACATGCCAAGAATAAGAGAGGAACTTCGAAATAACTTAACCTAAAACCATAGTTAAAAGAACATAGAGTTTTGAAAGCAAAAAATTGGGGAAACTTTGAGAAACATGCTCATAACGTTCAAACACATATAGATCTTGGAGCAGATCTAAGAAATAAATAGAAGGAACCTTAGAGCTAGGGTTTCATAAGAAACCCAGGCGATGAGAAAGGCTTTGGAAACTCCAGATCTAGGCAGGATAGTCGAAGATCGAGCTCGAATGGCCATGGCTGGCCGGACAGAGGTTGAAGGCGACCGGAGAACAGCCATCGAGCAACGGCTTGGTGGAGACCCCTTCAAGATCTGGTCATAGGACCTCAGAGATGAGCGCATAGAAGCCATGGGAGGCCGGTATAGGCCTCCGATGAGTCTGGGGAAGCCATGGATTAGGGTTTCGGTGAGAGGCGGCGGCTAGGGTTTGAGGTGAGTTGAGAGAGAGTTGAGAAAAGAGGAGGATTCAGAGGCGGCGTATTGTGAGGAATGGGGTAGGGTTTGGGGTCGTTTGAAATTAAAAAAGGAAAGGGGAGGTCTGGGCCGTTGATAAAAAATGATCAACGGCTCAGATTAAAAGAAAGCGGGCGGGTTTGATTTAATGGGTACTGGGTCGGGTTGATTGGGTAATTGGGCTGGGGTGATTTGGGCTCAAATTGGGGCTGAATTGGGTTATCAATTTGGCTATAATTGAAATGCATTGGGGCTAAATCGTAAATAGCCAATTTTCCCTTTTTTAATTTTTTATAAAATAGTAACACAATTTTAAAAGTAAATTAAGAGTACTGGGTAAATAAATATTGTATAAATATTAATTTAAAAATGCTGGGATTAATTTTATAATTATAAAATGCTAAAAATTACAAGATAGGCTATGATTGCAATTATATGCAATTTAGCTTTAAAAATGCCAAATGAATTTGTAAAAAATATGCAAAAATTACCTTACTTATATTTTGGTGTAAACATGAGAATGAAATAAGTTACTCACCAAAAATGATAATTTGGGAATAATTTTGGATTTTTGTGGTATTAAAACAGGCAATAAATTGGTTTAAAAATCATGAAAAATACCAAAACTCATGGGTGTGCTTATATATGCACACATATGCTATTTTGGAAGTATTTTGGGTACAAAAATACATAGGGAAAAATTGGGTATCAACAGCTGCCCCTCTTTACCCGGGAAGGATGAAAGAGTTGTCGGGTAAAGATATGATGGCCAATTTTGATCGGAAGTGTTGATTTGAAAAGAATTTGACCGGGCTCTGGTTTCTGAGCTTCCTACATATCCCTAGTTTTACAGGAATCAGGCCGTATGTAGTTCAGTAACCATTGACGGAACACGCCGATGGCGATTCGAAAGAGACGGGCACGATGTTTTAGGGGGGCAAGAGGTATTTGAAACTTGATCGGTGGTGGGGACTGGAGCGGGATCGCTCCTGCTGAGACGGTCATGCTAGGCGGTGTACCTGCAAGTAAGCAATACGGGCGTATATTGTGCATAAACTTAAACATGATGCAAGTTCCCGTTGGACCATGAATGCTGTCCTCGGACGGTTAGGATGACGTCCTCGGACCATGATGTCCTGGGCCATGAAGCGCAGAATTAAAGGATTCGCAGGCTATGAAATGATGTTCTCGGGCTATGATGATGGTGCCTCCGAACCATGATGCCTTTGAATAATGATGTGCGGGATATAAAGTGGGGTCCTCGGGCCATGGCATGGTATTCTCGGGCTATGAGGATGATGCCTTCGAATGATGACGCCTTTGGACAGTTTGGCGATATTTCAGCCCATGAGATGCAAGATTTGGCGGTATTTCAGCCGATGCAAAAGCGTAAATGGCGATATTTCAGCCGACAGAAACTTAAATAAACAGGCGATGTTCCAGCCTATGGAGAATTTAAATAATAGTTTGGCGATATTTCAGCCGATGCAAAAGTGTAAATGGTGATATTTCAACCGATAGAGAATTTAAATAACGTTTGGCGATATTTCAGCCGATACAAAAAATGTAAATGGCGATATTTCAGCCGATACAAAAATGTAAATGGCGATATTTCAGCCGATTGCAGGATATAATGTTTGGCGATATTTCAGCCGATACAAAAAATGTAAATGGCGATATTTCAGCCGATACAAAAAATGTAAGTGGCGATATTCAGCCGATTGCAGGACGTAAGTAAAAGTGGCGATATTTCAGCCATGCAAGAAAGATAAGGTGGCGATATTTCAGCCATGCAAGTGGAGGTAGAGCTCGGAAGGCAGAAAGATATCCTTATGCAGATAATGCAGGATGGAGACAACGCTTGGTCTCGGAAGGCAGAAAGGTAGCCTTATGCAATGCAGGAAATGCAGATGGAGACAACGCTTAGTCTCGGAAGGCAGAAAGGTAGCCTTATGCAATGCAGGAAATGCAGATGGAGACAACGCTTAGTCTCGGAAGGCAGAAAGGTAGCCTTATGCAATGCAGGAAATGCAGATGGAGACAACGCTTAGTCTCGGAAGGCAGAAAAGTAGCCTTATGCAATGCAAGAATTAAAAGGGCGAATAGTAATGAAATCTCTTAGCTGGTAGATGATAGCTGATAGCTGATTGCATCATTGTGGCTGCTGGGGATGTTGTGTACGGATAGCAATTGTAAATAGGTGATGATTCTGAGAAGTTGCATTCTTGAGAAAGTATGAGTGCGTAAATATATCTAATGACATTGCAAATTGAGTGCCTGCATTCAAAGAAAAATCGTGAGTTTTGTAAAAGGGGGAAGGTTAGTTCGTCTTCCCGTGGCCTTTGCTCGTCCTGCTTGACGTTGGGGTAGCATCGCTAAACAGCAGCTGTCATAGTTATGCATGATTTAACAAATATGACGTAAGTAGAAAATGGTTTTGTTTAAATGAACCAACGACTGCGACGTGGTTCAAAGCATTGCAACCTTTCTTGTTCCGGAATTTTGAGGGTCCTCCTCAAAATTCGGCCCCAGTTTACTGGGCTGGCACTTCTGACGGCTGCGCTGAACAGATGAAAAATCAACTTCGGAATTTTGAGGGTCCTCCTCAAAATTCTGCCCCAGTTCCAATAATAGGGGGACATGAAATTTTTATTAAATTGTGACCGAACCCATAGGGCTGCCTACGTATCCCCTCTTAAACGGGAATCAGGTCAAGCGTAGTTCAAAATACATCATAAAGGAAATCGCAAGTGGTTACACATAGTATCGTTTCACTACGTCTGAATTGATTGGCTTCGGCCAGACTTCTCCGTCCATTTCTGCAAGGATAAGGGCTCCTCCAGTTAGAACCCGGTGAACCATGTATGGACCTTGCCAGTTGGGAGAGAATTTTCCCTTGGCTTCATCTTGATGTGGGAATATTTTCTTCAAC
Organism: Nicotiana attenuata; assembly: GCF_001879085.1. NCBI lineage: Eukaryota > Viridiplantae > Streptophyta > Magnoliopsida > Solanales > Solanaceae > Nicotiana > Nicotiana attenuata. The sequence goes on from NW_017671792.1 coordinate 15,696, forward strand.
AACAGCTGCCCCGGTGTAAACTTCCTTGGCTTGACTCTTTTGTTGAAGGCTCTGGACATTCTGTTCTGATACAACTGACCGTGGAAAATTGCATTCATCCTTTTCCCATCTACAAGGGCTAACTGCACGTAGCGACCTTTTACCCATTCTGCGTCGTCCAACTCTGCTTCTTGTATGATCCTTAAGGAGGGAATCTCTACCTCGGTGGGGATGACCGCCTCTGTACCATAGACCAGCATGTAGGGAGTTGCTCCGATCGATGTGCGCATTGTGGTGCGGTATCCCAGTAAAGCGAATGATAACTTCTCATGCCATTGTTTGTGACTTTCGACCATCTTCCTTAGTATCTTCTTGATATTCTTGTTGGCTGCCTCCACGGCTCCATTCATCTGAGGCCTGTAGGCTGTAGAGTTCTTATGTTTGATCTTGAATGCCTCACACATTGCTTTCCTCAAGTTGTTGTTGAGATTGGAACCATTATTAGTGATGATTGATTCTGGAATTTCGAATCGGCAAACAATACGGTCACGGACGAAATCTGCCACAACTTTCTTAGTCGCTGCTTTGTATGACGCTGCTTCAACCCATTTAGTGAAATAATCGATTGCCACCAGGATAAACCTGTGCCCATTTGATGTGGCGGGCTCGATAGGTCCAATGACATCCATCCCTAGGCGGCAAACGGCCACGGTGAGCTTGTTGCAGTAAGCTCGTTTGGAGGCACCTTTATCATGTCTGCATGTATCTGACAGCGATGGCACTTGCGAACGTACTGGATACAGTCTGTTTCCATAGTCATCCAAAAATACCCTGCTCGGAGTATCTTCTTTGCTAAGACAAAACCATTCATGTGCGGCCCGCAGGTCCCTGCGTGCACTTCGTCCAATAGTCTGGATGCTTCTTTTGCTTCGACACACCTTAGCAAACCCAAATCGGGAGTCCTCCTATACAGGATTCCTCCGTTGTGAAAGAAGTTGTTGGATAATCTCCGGAGCATGCGCTTTTGAGTGGCGTTGGCAAGTTCTGGATATTCCCCTATTGTCAAGTACTCCTTGATGTCGTGGAACCATGGTTTTCCGTCTGCTTCTTCCTCAACGTGAGCACAATAAGCTGGTTGATCATAAATCTTTACTGGGATGGGATCAATGAAATTTGTGTCTGGATGCTGGATCATGGATGATAATGTGGCTAATGCGTCAGCGAACTCGTTCTGGACCCTGGGGACGTGCTGAAACTCTGTCTTTGCGAATCTTTTCCTCAACTCCTGTATATGATGCAAGGTTGGGAAAGTATTAGGAGTTTT
>NW_017671792.1:17015-23692 GCF_001879085.1 Nicotiana attenuata
TGATGCAGGTAGGGAAGTATCTTAGAGTTTTTGGTGGCCCATTCTTCTCGAACTTGATGTATGAGCAGGTCTGAGTCCCCGATCACTAGTAACTCTTGAATGTTCATGTCAATGGACATCTTGAGCCCCAGGATGCAGGCTTTGTATTCGGCCATATTATTTGTGCAAGGGAACCTGAGCTTGGGGGATACCAGGTAGTGCTGGCCGGTTTCTGATACTAGGACTGCCCCTATGCCAACTCCTTTGAAATCTGCGGCTCCGTCGAAAAACAACCTCCAACCATCGTAGGATTCTGCAATATCTTCTCCTACAAAGGATACTTCTTCGTCGGGGAAATACGTTTTCAGTGGTTCGTATTCTCCTTCAATGGGATTCTCGGCAAGGTGATCTGCTATGGCTTTACCCTTGACTGCTTTCTGAGTCACGTAAACAATGTCGAACTCACTCAACAAGATTTGCCACTTGGCGAGCTTGCTAGTGGGCATGGGCTTCTGGAAAATATACTTCAGCGGGTCCATCCGGGAAATGAGATAAGTAGTGTGAGCACAGAAATAATGCCTCAATTTCTGAGCTACCCAAGTCAGAGCACAACAAGTGCGCTCTAATGGAGAATACCGGGCCTCGTACGGGGGGAACTTCTTGCTGAGATAGTAGATGGCTTGCTCCTTTCTCCATGTTTCATCATGTTGTCCCAGAACACAACCAAATGCTCCATCCAATACCGCAAGGTAAAGCAATAGAGGTTTTCCTGGCTCGGGAGGAACCAAGACCGGCGGCGTTGACTGGTATTCCTTGATTCTGTCAAAGGCTTTCTGACAATCGTCGGTCCATCTAGTAGCAGCGTCTTTCTTTAGCATTTTAAAGATGGGTTCACAAATGACTGTGGACTGAGCTATGAACCGGCTGATATAGTTGAGTCTCCCCAGGAAACTCATCACGTCTTTCTTGTTCTTTGGCGGTGGCAATTCTTGAATGGCTTTAACCTTTGATGGGTCCAATTCTATCCCTCGACGGCTCACGATGAAACCCAGTAGTTTTCCGGCAGGAACCCCGAACGCATGTTTGGCGGGATTCAGTTTCAGATTATACCTTCTCAGCCTGTTGAAGAACTTTCTCAAATCTTCCATATGATCAGTGGCTTTCTTGGATTTGATGATGACGTCATCCACATATACCTCGATCTCCTTGTGTATCATGTCGTGAAAGATAGTAGTCATGGCTCTCATATAGGTGGTGCCAGCATTCTTCAACCCAAATGGCATTATTTGGTAACAATACATTCCCCACGGCGTGATGAAAGCCGTTTTCTCTGCATCTTCCTCGTCCATCCATATCTGATGGTATCCGGCGAAACAATCAACAAAAGACTGCAACTCATGCTTGGCGTAGTTGTCGATGAGAATGTGTATGTTTGGCAAGGGGAAGTCATCTTTGGGACTGGCCCGGTTAAGATCCCGATAGTCGACACAGAACCTTCCCGTCCTTCTTTGGTACCGGCACGATATTGGCTAACCATGTTGTATACTCTACTACCTTGAGAACCTTAGCTTTGACTTGCTTAGTAACCTCTTCTTTGATTTTCAAACTCATGTCGGGCTTGAGTTTCCTGAGCTTCTGCTTTACCGGTGGACAGGCTGGATCTGTTGGCAACTTATGAGCTACAATGGCCGTGCTGAGACCAGTCATATCATCATACGACCAGGCGAATATGTCCTCATATTCTTTTAAAAATTCCGTATACTTTTCCGTTTCTGATGGCGACAAGTGAACACTGATGCGAGTTTCTTTGACGTTCTCTGTATCTCCCAAATTAATGACCTCAGTTTCTTCCAGGTTGGACTTAGGTCTATTCTCAAAATTTTCAACCTCTCTGACGACCTCTTCAGGTATTTCATCTTCTTCTGAGTCTATGTCCTTTTGTTGCGTTGTTTCGTTGCAAGTCACAGTCGTTGGTTTATCGTCAAGATAAGTAATAGTAATGTTGTATAAAATAGAGTAAATGATAGAGAAAATAATAAGCGAGATATATATGATAAACTGAAATGCTTTGATTAAAGTCAAAGCTGTTTGAAACATCGGAGCTCTTTTCGAAATTAAAGACAATGCAGAAAGAAAATCAACTAGTAAAATGAACTAAAAAATGCGATGCATGCTGCTTCTGTTTAGCCTTACTACCCCGAAACCCTCCGGGCTCTGACGGTCCTAATTGACCAGTTGCTGAGGTGGTCTCCCCTGCTTACAGCTTGTACGGAAGGGCCTTCCTCCCCTTCCTTCTCGAAAAGAACACAGCAGTCCATATCATCATCCTCCAGGAACAAATTCTTCATGGCCGCCAATGCTTCATCTTCTTCTGACCCATATATAGTATCTGCCGGTTGGAAGGTCTGTTCCGGGCTGGGTATCGAAAACTCCAATGGATAGTAGGGGCCGTGCCATGGTGGCGACCAGTTCTGGAATTCTTCCCAAGTGTAACCATACCCTAAGCCAAAGGTAGTGCCATGCTTCTTCAGTTTGATGGGCTTAGTGATCCCCTGAAGATTTTTACCAAGTCCCTTTCCAGGCTCGTACCCGCACCAATTCAGGATCCTTTTGATCTTGTTGTCCCACCACTTGTCTTTGTCTACAGCGTTGACCCTTTCGATGTGGTGGTATGTCTCTCCGCCTATTTTCCTTCTGCCCCCGATCATTGGGATAGTCTGGCGACTATATATGGGGTTACTACTATCGCCATGAATGATCACCTCTTGGTGGTTCCATTCAAACTTTATCGCCTGATGCAGGGTTGATGCTACGGCTCCGGCAGCGTGGATCCAGGGGCGTCCCAACAGCAAGTTGTAGGATACCGGGACGTCTATCACTTGGAAGTCGACGTCGAACCATGTTGGCCCCATTTGCAAGCATAGGCTGATTTCTCCAATAGTAGATCTTTGGGATCCATCGAAGGCTTTGACATTGATAGCCCCATCTTTGATCTCATGCAGGCTTTTTCCCAAGGTTCTGAGAGTTATCAGCGGACAGATGTTGAGGCTTGATCCTCCATCAATCAGGACTCTAGTGATGAAATAATCTTCACATTGCACGGTGATGTGCAGTGCTTTGTTGTGGCTCAAACCCTCTGGCGGCAACTCGTCTTCGTGGAAGGTTATTTTATGGCTCTCCAACACTTGCCCCACCATATTCTCCATTTCACCCCCGGTTATATTGCTGGGCACATAGGCTTCGCTTAGTATCTTCATTAAGGCATTCTTGTAAGCGTCTGAACTCTGCAGAAGAGCCAGGATAGATATATGTGCTGGTGTTTTGTTCAGCTGTTCAGCGACTGAGTACTCCTTAGCCTGTATTTTCCTCCAAAGATCGTCGGGTCCTATCTCAATGGGACGTCCCGGGGCTTACTTACCGGATTCGGCTAGGTGCTCTGGGGTGTAGACCCTCCCTTTTCTAGTCATTCCTTGTGCGGCAATCGTTTCTCCTGTCTTTGTTTTTCCTTTCCTCCTAGCTTCGGCAGTGTAATCCCACGGTAAGACATTTGAGTGGAATGATGTTATGTCAGTCATTGCCACCGAAATAGGCACCCTTGGTGGTAACACAACAACTTCAAAGGGCGTAGGTGCCTTTGGAACTCCAAATTCAACCTCGATTGGTCCGGGCGCCTTTGCAGAGGGAGGCGCTTCAAATTCAAGAGGCATAGACATATTTACTTCGCCGTCCATGGAGGGATGATTCTGCACAACAATTGGGTTAAGGGTAACCGCTGGCTTCTTTGGTTCATCCCCTTCAGCAATCAAACCTATTGACCCTTTGGTGTCCCAATCATCCTCGATCTCGATCATATGAATGTCTCCACCTTTGTGGTAAGGCAGGGGGTTGTTACGAACATTAGGAGCGGGCTCTTTTGCTATAATGACCTTATTGTCGATCAGGGTCTGAATCTTGTCTTTCAACGAACGGCACTCGTCAAGGGTGTGTCCCTTTATGCCGGAGTGATACGCACAGGTCTTGTTGGGGTTGACCCACTGGGAGGGAATTTCTGGAGCTTTGGCTGGGATAGGAGTGACGTAACCAGCAGCTTTAAGTCTTTCATATACCTGGTCAATCGGTTCAGCGATGGCTGTGTATTGTCTGGGAGGTTTGCGGTCAAAATTCGGTCTGGGTCTTGGAAAATTTTGACGGGTGGGTAGTGATTGGTAGTGAGAGGATTGAGCGTTATAAGCTTGGTAAACAGGTGTTGGTTGAGAGTATCTGGGTGAGGTGGGTTGATATGTGAGAGGTGGAGAGGATTGGTAAACGGGAGGTGGATAGGAGGGTGCGGGTGCTTGGTAATTCGGGATGGGCTGATATGTAAGTGGAGGTGATGGGTAAGTGTGGTATTTTGGTGGTGATTTGGCTCCCTGTGCGACCATCACGGCACTTACATCTTTCTTCTTGGACGCGCCACCAGTTTGTAAAGCCTTATTGGTGGCTTGCAATGCTTCAAGATTTGTAACCATACCATTCTTGATGCCTTCTTCGATTCTTTCTCCGAGTTTGATGATATCAAAGAACTTTTGACCCTCGATCAACATCAACCTTTCGTAATATTGGGTATCCTGAGCCCAGACGAAGAATCTATTCATTTGCTCTCCTTCTAGGGCCGGCCTGACCTTCGCAGCTTCTGACCTCCAACGAGTGACATACTCGCGGAATGTTTCGGTGGGTTTCTTCTTCAAATTTTGTATGTAGAATACATCTGGTGCATTCTCTGTATTAAACCGGAATCTATCCATGAAGTCCAATGCCATACCTACCCAACTCGTCCATTTCTTGGGGTCTTGACTGATGTACCAGGATAGTGCATCTCCCTTTAAGCTCCTCATGAAGAGCTTCATACGGATCTTCTCATCTCTTCCGACCCCCACTAGCTTATCGCAATAGTTCCTCAGGTGGACTCTAGGATCTCTTGTTCCATACAAACATTTACGAACTTGGGAGGTTTGTACCCCGTCCGGGAGTTCAACATCTGGTTGAATGCACAAGTCCTCGTAATTCAATCCTTCAATGCCTTTGTTACCTTCTACGCCCTGAACTCGACTGGTTAATTTCTTGAGCTATGCTGCTAAGTTCCTGATGAGGGAGTCCTTGTCATCAGACTCAGGTGCATTTGAGATGGGTTGGGCGTAGTGGGGTACAGTATCCACGTAAATAGGAGTGTTGTGGAGATGGTCATTTGTGGTGTTCAGTGGATCGGGAATGAGTAGTGGGGTGTTATTTGGAGCGTGGCGTGTGTTACAGGTATGAGTGGGTTGTATCTGTGGTTGCGGGGTGTTTTGTGGAGGTGCGGGATTTTGGGTGTTGACATCAGGAGCGGTGAGGGAAAATGACATGTTTGCCAAATTCCGAACCTGATCCAGTTCTTCTCGAAATTTCAACAGCTTTTGTTCCAGTTGTGTCCTTAGCAATCTGGGTACCCTGAGGAATCTCAATCTCCTTTCTGGCGCTTGGATCTTGTGGAGTATGCTGATGGTGCCAGAATGCATGAACTAACCTTTGGGGAGGGGAATAAAAATAAAAGAAAAAAACAAAAAGGTAACAAGTTAGTGCGGGGCCTGAGGAAAAAGTATTGCAGTATTTAAACACATTGGGTGAGAATATAAATCGCGCCCTAATTTTGGTGCCTCGTTGTGCCTGAGGTAGGCCTAGCGACAAATAGTTTTGAAGAACTTATAATGCTAAATGCCTCATTTTATTGATAAAAATAAGATGAATCCAAAACGACTCTAAATAATAGAAAGTAAATGTCACTAGTGGCCATTGGCCTTATTACATCATTAAAGCAAAATAAAGGACTCCTAACTACTTGGTCCCAGAAGGACCTTCCCCAGATTTGGCAGTCTTGTCTCCCTCGAATAGCTCCACCAACTCGCGTAGTCCTAGCAGTAAGTAGGCTCGGGCCAGATGCCCGCCCGCATTTCCTTCGGCGTTTTGGCAGTCTTCGATCCTCTTGATGAACTTTCCTTCCAGCTCTACTAGACCCCGCTCTAAATATCCTAGTCGGTTGTTGGCGCTGACAGCCATTTCTTTCCACTCCTCGATCAATTTCTGATGGGCTTCTTGTATTTCCCGATGCTCACTTTCACACTCTCGAATTCTCTTGCGCAGTTGATTATACTTAACCTGTGCTTCAGCATGCTCGTCAACAATTCTGTGACCTCAAACAAATCTCGGTTGACCCATGCCATCATCTTCTAACCAACCCGAATAATGCGGCACGCAACCGGCGTGGTACCTGTCTGGCTTGATGGATTCCTTCCCCAAAACGATTTTGCAATGCCACAAATGCTAAGCTTGGCACCTGTGAGGGCTATCATCGTCCTGGAAATCAGCCCTGAGGTGGCTTGTTTTATCAACCCTTGGTATGATTTGTCTTCTTCCATCTTGCCTCATGGCTCGGAGAGGAACGTAAGGATAAGTCCCTCTCAAACCAATCAGTATGAGAAATGGTGCATCTCGGGATCGGACAATGAATTCATCCGTAGGGAACCACTCAAACATCAATTGTACCTGGTCTTCTTTCAGATTTTCGAACAATTCTACCCACCCTCTGGCGTCCTCTGGCTGAGCGAACATCTTTGGCATATAATTCATATGCCTCGGCTGGAGGAAGGCGATATGATCATCCCAATCTCTGCGTAGGATCTCCT
>NW_017671792.1:23711-28454 GCF_001879085.1 Nicotiana attenuata
ATATTTCAGCCGATACGAAAAATGTAAAATGGACGATATTTCAGCCGAATCAAAAATGTAAAATGGCGATATTTCAGCCGATTGCAGGATTTAAATAACGTTTGGCGATATTTCAGCCGATACAAAAAATGTAAATGGCAATATTTCAGCCGATACAAAAAATGTAAATGGCGATATTTCAGCCGATTGCAGGACGTAAGTAAAAGTGGCGATATTTCAGCCATGCAAGAAAGATAAGGTGGCGATATTTCAGCCATGCAAGTGGAGGTAGAGCTTGGAAGGCAGAAAGATAGTCTTATGCAGATAATGCAGGATGGAGACAACGCTTGGTCTCGAAAGGCAGAAAGGTAGCCTTATGCAATGCAGGAAATGCAAATGGAGACAACGCTTAGTCTCGGAAGGCATAAAGGTAGCCTTATGCAATGCAGGAAATGCAAATGGAGACAACACTTAGTCTCGGAAGGTGGAAAGGTAGCCTTATGCAATGTAGGAAATGCAGATGGAGACAACGCTTAGTCTCAGAAGGCAGGAAGGTAGCCTTATGCAATGCAGGCAATGCAGATGGAGACAACGCTTAGTCTCGGAAGGCAGAAAGGTAGCCTTATGCAATGCAGGAAATGCAGATGGATACAACGCTTAGTCTCGGAAGGCAGAAAGGTAGCCTTATGCAATGCAGGAAATGCAGATGGAGACAACGCTTAGTCTCAGAAGGCAAAAAAGTAGCCTTATGCAATGCAATAATTAAAAGGGCGAATAGTAATGAAATCTCTTAGCTGGTAGATGATAGCTGATAGCTGATTGCATCATTGTGGCTGTTGGGAGTGTTGTGTATGGATAGCAATTGTAAACAGGTGATGATTCTGAGAAGTTGCATTCTTGAGAAAGTATGAGTGCGTAAATATATCTAATGACATTGCGAATTGAGTGCCTGCATTCAAAGAAAAATCGTGAGTTTTGTAAAAGGGGGAAGGTTAGTTCGTCTTCCCATGGCCTTTGCTCGTCCTGCTTGACGTTGGGGTAGCGTCGCTAAACAGCAGCTGTCATAGTTATGCATGATTTAACAAATATGACGTAAGTAGAAAATGGTTTTGTTTAAATGAACCAACGACTGCGACGTGGTTCAAAGCATTGCAACCTTTCTTGTTCCGGAATTTTGAGGGTCCTCCTCAAAATTCTGCCCTAGTTTACTGGGCTGGCACTTCTGACGGCTGCGCTGAACGGATGAAAAATCAACTTCCGAATTTTGAGGGTCCTCCTCAAAATTCTGCCCCAGTTCCAATAATAGGGGGACATGAAATTTTTATTAAATTGTGACCGAACCCATAGGGCTGCCTACGTATCCCCTCTTAAACGGGAATCAGGTCAGGCATAGTTCAAAATGGCTTTGACCTTTGACGGTTCCAATTCTATCCCTCGACGGCTCACGATGAAACCCAGTAGTTTTCCGGCAGGAACCCCAAACGCACATTTGGCGGGATTCAGTTTCAGATTATACCTTCTCAGCCTGTTGAAGAACTTTCTCAAATCTTTCATATGATCAGTGGCTTTCTTGGATTTTGATGATGACGTCGTCCACATATACCTCGATCTCCTTGTGTATCATGTCGTGAAAGATAGTAGTCATGGCTCTCATGTAGGTGGCGCCAGCATTCTTCAACCCAAATGGCATCATTTTGTAACAATACATTCCCCACGGCGTGATGAAAGCCGTTTTCTCTGCATCTTCCTCATCCATCCATATCTGATGGTATCCGGCGAAACAATCAACAAAAGACTGCAACTCATGTTTGGCGCAGTTGTCAATGAGAATATGTATGTTTGGCAAGGGGAAGTCATCTTTGGGACTGGCCTGGTTAAGATACAGATTCTAACCTTTCCGTCCTTCTTTGGTACTGGCACGATGTTGGCTAACCATGTTGGATACTCTACCACTTTGAGAACCTTAGCTTTGACTTGCTTAGTAACCTCTTCTTTGATTTTCAAACTCATGTCGGGCTTGAATTTCCTGAGCTTTTGCTTTACCGGTGGACAGGCTGGATCTGTTGATAGTTTGTGAGCTGCAATGGCCGCGCTGAGACCAGTCATATCATCATACGACCAAGCGAATATGTCCTCATATTCTTTTAAAAATTCCGTATACTTTTCCCTTTCTGATGGCGACAAGTGAACACTGATGCGAGTTTCTTTGACGTTCTCTGTATCTCCCAAATTAATGACCTCAGTTTCTTCCAGGTTGGACTTAGGTCTATTCTCAAAATTCTCAACCTCTCTGACGACCTCTTCAGGTATTTCATCTTCTTCTGAGTCTATGTCCTTTTGTTGCGTTGTTTCGTTGCAAGTCACAGTCGTTGGTTCATCGTCAAGATAAGTAATAGTAATGCTGTATAAAATAGAGTAAATGATAGAGAAAATAATAAGTGAGATATATATGATAAACTGAAATGCTTGATTAAAGTCAAAGCTGTTTGAAACATCGGAGCTCTTTTCGAAATTAAAGACAATGCGGAAAGAAAACAACTAGTAAAATAAACTAAAAAATGCGATGCATGCTGCTTTTGTTTAGCCTTGCTACCCCGAAACCCTCCGGGCTCTGACGGTCCTAATTGACCAGTTGCTGAGGCGGTCTCCCCTGCTTACAGCTTGTACGGAAGGGCCTTCCTCCCCTTCCTCCTCGAAAAGAACACAGCAGTCCATATCATCATCCTTCAGGAACAAATTCTTCATTGCCGCCAAGGCTTCATCTTCTTCTGACCCATATATAGTATCTGCTGGTTGGAAGGTTTGTTCCAGGCTGGGTATCGGAAACTCCAATGGATAGTAGGGGCCGCGCCATGGTGGCGACCAGTTTTGGAATTCTTCCCAAGTGTAACCATACCCTAAGCCAAAGGTAGTGCCATGCTTCTTCAGTTTGATGGGATTAGTGATCCCCTGAAGATTTTTACCAAGTCCCTTTCCAGGCTCGTACCCGCACCAATTCAGGATACTTTCGATCTTGTTGTCCCACCACTTGTCTTTGTCTACAGCGTTGACCCTTTCGATGTGGTGGTATGTCTCTCTGCCTATTTCCCTTCTGCCCTCGATCATTGGGATAGTCTGGCAACTATATATGGGGTTACTACCATCGCCATGAATGATCACCTCTTGGTGGTTCCATTCAAACTTTATCGCCTGATGTAGGGTTGATGCTACGGCTCCGGCAGCGTGGATCCAGGGGCGTCCCAACAGCAAGTTGTAGGATGCCGGGACGTCTATCACTTGGAAGTCGACGTCGAACCATGTTGGCCCCATTTGCAAGCACAGGCTGATTTCTCCAATAGTAGATCTCTGGGATCCATCGAAGGCTTTGACATTGATAGCCCCATCTTTGATCTCATGCAGGCTTTTTTCCAATGTTCTGAGAGTTATCAGCGGATAGATGTTGAGGCTTGATCCTCCATCAATCAGGACTCTAGTGATGAAATAATCTTCACATTGCACGGTGATGTGCAGTGCTTTGTTGTGGCTCAAACCCTCTGGCGGCAACTCGTCTTCGTGGAAGGTTATTTTATGGCTATCCAACACTTGCCCCACCATATTCGCCATTTCACCCCCGGTTATATTGTTGGGCATATAGGCTTCGCTTAGTATCTTCATTAAGGCGTTCTTGTGAGCGTCTGAACTCTGCAGAAGAGCCAGGATAGATATATGTGCTGGTGTTTTGTTCAGCTGTTCAGCGACTTGAGTACTCCTTAGCCTGTATTTTCCTCCAAAGATCGTCGGGTCCTGTCTCAATGGGACGTCCCGGGGCTTGCTTACCGGATTTGGCTAGGTGCTCTGGGGTGTAGACCCTCCCTGTTCTAGTCATTCCTTGTGCGGCAATCGTTTCTCCTGTCTTTGCTTTTCCTTTCCTCCTAGCTTCGGCAGTGTAATCCCATGGTATGGCATTTGAGTGGAATGGTGTTATGTCAGTCATTGCCACCGGAATAGGCACCCTTGGTGGTAACACAGCAACTTCAAAGGGTGTAGGTGCCTTTGGAACTCCAAATTCAACCTCGATTGGTCCGGGCGCCTTTGCAGAGGGAGGCGCTTCAAATTCAAGAGGTATAGACATATTTACTTCGTCGTCCATGGAGGGCTGATTCTGCACAACAATTGGGTTAAGGGTAACCGCTGGCTTCTTTGGTTCATCCCCTTCAGCAATCAAACCTATTGACCCTTTGGGGTCCCAATCATCCTCGATCTCGATCATATGAATGTCTCCACCTTTGTGGTCAGGCAGGGGGTTATTACGAACATTAGGAGCAGGCTCCTTTGCTACAATGACCTTATTGTCGATCAGGGTCTGAATCTTATCTTTTAATGAACGGCACTCGTCAAGGGTGTGTCCCTTCATGCCGGAGTGATACGCACAGGTCTTGTTGGGGTTGACCCACTGGGAGGGATTTTCTGGAGCTTTGGCTGGGATAGGAGTGACGTAACCAGCAGCTTTAAGTCTTTCATATAGCTGGTCAATCGGTTCAGCGATGGCTGTGTATTGTCTGGGAGGTTTGCGGTCAAAATTTGGTCTGGGTCTTGGAAAATTTTGACGGGTAGGCGGTGATTGGTAGTGAGAGGGTTGAGCGTTATAAGCTTGGTAAACAGGTGCTGGTTGAGAGTATCTGGGTGAGGTGGGTTGATATGTGAGAGGTGGAGAGGATTGGTAAACGGGAGGTGGATAGGAGGGTGCGGGTGCTTGGTAATTCGGGGATGGGGCTGGATAGTGTA
>NW_017671792.1:32763-35970 GCF_001879085.1 Nicotiana attenuata
TGACCGCATCTGCGGAGTCGCGGATGCGACAGTAGGACCGCAGATGCGGAATTTTGGAAGGCTAAAGGAAACCGCACCTGCGTAAAAGGAATCGCAGATGCGAGACTGCAGAAGCGGTCTAGTAACCACAGAAGCAGTCTTGTCCGCAGAAGCGGCTCCCCATCGCAAAAGTGGATGTCGCAGATGCGGCTATGTAGCCGCAGATGCGAAAATAACTGGTCAGAAAGGGTTTTAATTCCCTTCGCGAAATATTTACAGAACACATATTTTGACTTCGGACTTGGGGTGTTCTTGAGCGATTTTGAAGAGGAAATTGAAGGACTTCGATCAGGTAAGCATTCTTGGACTTAGAACACAATTTTATCATGCAAATACATGAAATTTCACTGAAAATTCAAGGAATTAGGGTCAAAAATGGTGGTTTAGGGCTTGAAACCTAAGAGAACAAAAATGGGAATTTGAGGGGTCATTTGGACTCCGATTTTGGTGTTCTTTATATGCATGGACTCGTGGCGAGAAAAGGAATCCGGTGATGTGAATTTTATAATTTTTCGAGAAGTGGGACCGGGGCTCGGGTTTTGCCAACTTCGTGATTTTCGATGTTTTTCGAGTCTTTTCGATTGGGTTATATTCCCTTAGCATATTGTGACGTATTCGTTGTGGTTTTGGTCAGATTCGACGCGCGAAGAGGTGAATTCGAAAGGCAAGGGCATAGCAAGCTAGGACTTTGGCCGGCTTGAGGTTAGTAATAAATGTAAATGCTGTGTTGAGGGTTTGAAACCCCGAATTTGCACATTGTAGTGCTATGTGCGGTGACTTGCACGCCGGATAACGGGCGTGGGGTAGAGCACCGTCAGGGACTGTGACTTGGTCCGTCCCGCTTAATAAAATTGATACCTATTTGATTGTAGATTTGTAATATCCTTATAAAAATGGATTAATTGTCATAATTGGGCATCGTGCCAACTACTTGAATCCTTCAGGGATTATTTTAATGGTTTCTTACCATATTTATAAATATTAAACTCAGTCCTGGTATTTAATACTGTGTTTGAAATCTCAGCCATTTTCTTAAATTAGAAATTAAGTTAATATTTTTAAATGAAGTTTGGGCTGAATATTTTTATACTATTGTGTGATTTTTGGACTGAGTATGGGATCGGGCTGCACGCCGCAGCAGTATTATAATGATATTGATATGAGGCCAAGGGCCTGTTTGATGCCACGAGATGGCTTATTTTTGCGCTTGGGCCGTAAGGGGCCCCTCCCGGAGTCTGCACACCCCCAGTGAGTGCCGTCGACGTTAAATAAATGGAGCGGGCTGCACGGCCGCAGCGGGGTACTGGAGGTACCGGTTTATGTGTTGCATTGCATATTTAATTGTTATTTATTTCTTCATCTGTTGTGATGTTTATTCTAACTGTATTGTTGTTTAAGGGTATTATTAGCTTTACTTTGTGTTTATTTAGGATTTCTTATCCTCAGACCTTATTTATATTTATTACTTTCTGAGTTGGAAGTACTCACAATACTCCCTGCACCTTGTGTGCATATTCAGGTACACCACAGGGTGAGTGAGGACTCGTGTTAGCTGAGCAGCATTATCCGGGAGTATCGAGGTAGCCGCATGGCGTTCGCAGCCCTGATCTCTCCCATCTATCTTTATTATTTTATTCGTAATTTTTTTTCCTAGTCGGACTTGTAATAGGTGGATAATCTGTTTTAGAGGCTCATGTTCGTGACACCAGATTCTGTGGGTTGATCAGTATTTTGTTTTCATTTTGGGGTTTTCGAATGTTAGAAATTATTTCAGAAATTCCGCACTAAATTGGTATTTTTAATAGTGAATATTTATTCATCTATCTAGATTTATTGGCTAAGGTTGTGTAAATGGTCGGGCTTGCCTAGCAATGTGTTGGGCGCCATCACAATCGGGGTTTGGGTCGTGACAAGGTGGTATCAGAGCCTAGGTTACTTGGTCTCGCGAATCATGAGCCGGTTTAGTAGAGTCTCGCGGATCGGTACGGAGACGTCTGTACTTATCCTCGAGAGGCTGCAGAACCTTTAGGAAATACTCCATATCCTTGAAACTCTTGTCGTGCGGTTTGTTGAACTGTGAACTAAATCTTTGTTATTCTATTCTCTCACAGATGGTGAGAACACGAGCTACCGAACGCGACGGACGACCACCAGTGCCACCTACTGAGGCCGCCAGAGGCCGTGGGCGCGGTCGCGGTCGTGGCCGTGGCAGGGGTAGAGTAGCCGGGACAGTACCTGCTAATCCTACGATTGCCCCAGCTCAGGATCAGGCTCCAGCGGTAGAGACTCCAGCAGCACCTGCTCAGGCACCAGTTGTGCCTATTGTGATTCCGGGTCTTCAGGAGACCTTGGCACAGATCTTGACGGTCTGTACTGGTTTGGCTCAAGCAGTTTCAGCCACCACAGCAGCAGCAACTACTTCACAGACCGGGGGAGGCAATCAGACCCCCGATGCCCACACACCTGCGCAGGGAGTGCAGGGGCTACAGAGACCGGAGGCACCTCTAGCTCAGCAGGTTGCACCAGCTCAGGGTTTTGTGGTTCCATCTATGCCAGACGATGAGCAGCGTCGTCTCGAGAGGTTTGGTAGACTCCATCCTCCGACATTCGGTGGTGCTGAGGGCGAGGATGCCTAGAGTTTTATCGACAGATGCCAGCGTATGCTCCGTACGGCAGGGATCCTTGAGTCGAGTGGTGTGGCATTTACTACTTTTCAGTTCACGGGGGATGCTCTTACTTGGTGGGAGTACTTTGAGAGGCGTAGGCCTGCCGGTGTAGCACCTCTGACTTGGCAGCAGTTCTCAGCTCTTTTTCTGGAGAAGTATATACCTCAGTCCCGCAGGGAAGAGTTGCGTAGGCAGTTTGAGTGGTTAGCATAGGGAGACATGACAGTGACTCAGTATGAGGTGAGGTTTTCCCAGCTGGCTCGTCATGCTACTTGGATGGTTCCAACAGATCGCGAGAGGATCAGGAGATTTGTGGATGGTCTTAACTATCATCTCCGTATTTTGATGACTAGAGAGAGAGTACTGGGTGCTACGTTTGAGGAGGTGGTAGACATTGCTCGTGAGATTGAGTCAGTTCGTCGTAGAGAGCGAGAGGAGAGGGAGGCTAAGAGGCCTCGTGGATCAGGCAGTTACAGTGGTGCTCTTCGAAAGGGGTCAGTTC
>NW_017671792.1:38662-42234 GCF_001879085.1 Nicotiana attenuata
AGCTCGCGGATTCCATTCATCCGGGTGCCGCGAAGATGTATCAGGATCTCAGGACAGCTCGTATTGGTGGCGGAGGATGAAGAGAGATATTGTGGAGTATGTAGCCCGGTGTCTTAATTGTCAGCAAGTGAAGTATGAGCATCAGAGACCGGGTGGCTTACATCAGCAGATGGTTATTCCTGAGTGGAAGTGGGAGAAGATCACTATGGATTTTGTTACCGGACTTCCACGAACTCTGAAGAAATTTGATGCTATTTGGGTGATTGTAGACAGGCTGACCAAGTCCGTGCACTTCATTCCAGTTTGTACTACTTATTCTTCAGAGCGGCTGGCAGAGATCTATATTCGGGAGATAGTTCGATTGCATGGTGTCCCAGTTTCCATCATATCGGATCGGGGCACTCAGTTCACCTCTCAGTTTTGGCAGGCGGTTCAGCGAGAGTTGGGTACTCAGGTGCAGTTGAGCACAACTTTTCACCCTCAGACAGACGGCAGTCCGAGCGCACCATTCAGATATTGGAGGATATGATACGTTCCTGCGTTATTGATTTTGGAGGATCATGGGATCGGTTTCTACCTCTTACAGAGTTTGCCCACAACAACAGCTATTAGTCCAGCATTCAGATGGCATCGTATGAGGCCTTGTGTGGGAGGCGGTGTAGATCTCCAGTTGGTTGGTTCGAGCCCGGGGAGGCTAGGTTGTTGGGGACAGATTTGGTTCAGGATGCATTGGAGAAGGTGAAGGTGATTCAGGAGAGACTCCGTACAGCACAGTCGAGACAGAAGAGCTATGCAGACAGGAAGGTTCGAGATGTATCTTTTATGATTGGTGAGAAGGTCTTGCTGAAGGTTTCACCCACAAAGGGTGCTATGAGATTTGCAAAGAAAGGGAAGTTGAGTCCGCGGTTCATTGGGCCTTTTGAGGTACTTAGGAGGATCGGGGAGGTGGCTTATGAGCTTGCCTTGCCACCTAGCTTGTCGGGCGTGCATCCAGTTTTTCATGTGTCTATGCTCCGAAAGTACATTGGGGACCCGTCCCATGTTTTAGATTTCAGTACAGTTCAGCTGGAGGGTGACTTGACTTACGAGGTAGAGCCAGCAGCCATTTTGGATCGTCAGGTTCGGAAGTTGAGATCAAAGGATGTTGCATCAGTGAAAGTGCAGTGGAGAGGTCGGCCCGTGGAGGAGGCTACCTGGGAGACCGAGCAGGAGATGCGGAGCAGATATCCTCACCTATTTGAGACTTCAGGTATGTTGCTTGACCCGCTCGAGGACGAGCGTTTGTTTAAGATGGGGAGGATGTGACGACCCGACCCGTCGTCACGTGAGTTACCGCCCCGTTTCCCCCATGTTATGCTTCTTCATGTTTCATTATCAGTATTTGATGTGTTAGAGTAGGTTTGGAAGTGTTTTGATAAGAAATGAGACACTTAGTCTCTTTTAAGAAGGCTTAAGTTGGAAAAGTCAACTGGATGTTGACTTTTGTGTTAGAGGGCTCGGATTTGAATTCCGATGATTTGGTTAGCTTCGGGGGATGATTTGTGACTTAGGAGTGCGATCGGAATTGATTTTGGAGGTTCGGTGTATAATTAGGCTTGCATTGGCGAAGTTAATATTTTGGCGAATTCCGGTTGGTAGGTGAGATTTTGATCTGGGGGTCGGAATGAGATTCCGAGAGTTGCTGTAGCTTCGTTAGGTGATTTTGGATGTGTGTGCAAAATTTCAGGTCATTCGGAGGTGTTTTGGTTGGGTTTCTGATCGAATGCGTGTTTCGGAAGTTTTAGAAGAACTTAGGCTTGAATTCGATGAGAAATGATGGTTTTAGTGTTGTTTGAGGTGTTTTAATGATTGGAGCAAGTTTGGATAAGGTATTGGATCATGTTTGTATTTTTGGTTGAGGTCCCGAGGGCCTCGGGGTGATTTCGGATGGCTAACGGGAAGTTTTGAACTTAGGAGATTGCAGAACCTGTGCTGCTTCTGGTATTTTCGCTAATGGGACCGCAGAAGCGGTACCATAGAAGCGAGTCAAGAACCACAGAAGCGACAGGCATCGCAGGTGCGGAGATGCTGACCGCATCTGCGGAGTCGCGGATGCAACAGTAGGACCGCAGATGCGGAAATTTTGGAAGGCTAAAGGAAACCGCACCTGCGTAAAAGGAATCGCAGATGCGAGACCGCAGAAGCGGTCTAGTAACCGCAGAAGCGGCTCCCCATCGCAAAAGCGGAAGTCGCAGATGCGGCTATGTAGCCGCAGATGCGGAAATAACTGGTCAGAAAGGGTTTTAATTCCCTTCGCGAAATATTTACAGAACACATATTTTGACTTCGGACTTGGGGTGTTCTTGAGCGATTTTGAAGAGGAAATTCAAGGACTTCAATCAGGTGCTCTTAGAACACAATTTTATCATGCAAATACATGAAATTTCACTGAAAACTCAAGGAATTAGGGTCAAAAATGGTGGTTTAGGGCTTGAAACCTAAGAGAACAAAAATGGGAATTTGAGGGGTCATTTGGACTCCGATTTTGGAGTTCTTTATATGCATGGACCCGTGGCGAGATAAGGAATCCGGTGATGTAAATTTTATAATTTTTCGAGAAGTGGGCCCGGGGCTCGGGTTTTGCCAACTTCGTGATTTTCGATGTTTTTCGAGTCTTTTCGATTGGATTATATTCCCTTAGCATATTGTGACGTATTCGTTGTGGTTTTGATCAGATTCGACGCGCGAAGAGGTGAATTCGAAAGGCAAGGGCATAGCAAGCTAGGACTTTGGCCGGCTTGAGGTTAGTAATAAATGTAAATGCTGTGTTGAGGGTTTGAAACCCCGAATTTGCACATCGTAGTGCTATGTGCGGTGACTTGCACGCCGGATAACGGGCGTGGGATAGAGCACCGTCAAGGACTGTGACTTGGTCCGTCCCGCTTAATAAAATCGATACCTATTTGATTGTAGATTTGTAATATCCTTATAAAAATGGATTAATTGTCATAATTGGGCTTCGTGCCAACTACTTGAATCCTTCAGGGATTATTTTAATGGTTTCTTACCATAGTTATAAATATTAAACTCAGTCCTGGTATTTAATACTGTGTTTGAAATCTCAGCCATTTTCTTAAATTAGAAATTAAGTTAATATTTTTAAATGAAGTTTGGGCTGAATATTTTTATACTATTGTGTGATTTTTGGACTGAGTATGGGATCGGGCTGCACGCCGCAGCAGTATTATAATGATATTGATATGAGGCCAAGGGCCTGTTTGATGCCACGAGATGGCTTATTTTTGCGCTTGGGCCGTAAGGGGCCCCTCCCGGAGTCTGCACACCCCCAGTGAGCGCCGTCGACGTTAAATAATGGAGCGGGCTGCACGGCCGCAGCGGGGTACTGGAGGTACCGGTTTATGTGTTGCATTGCATATTTAATGTTATTATTCTTCATCTGTTGTGATGTTTATTCTAACTGTATTGTTGTTTAAGGGTATTATTAGCTTTACTTTGTGTTTATTTAGGATTTCTTATCCTCAGACCTTATTTATATTTATTACTTTCTGAGTTGGAAGTACTCACAATACTCC
>NW_017671792.1:45381-74518 GCF_001879085.1 Nicotiana attenuata
GAGAAAGGCTTTGGAAACTCCAGATCTAGGCAGGATAGTCGAAGATCGAGCTCGAATGGCCATGGCTGGACGGACAGAGGTTGAAGGCGACCGGAGAACAGCCATCGAGCAACGGCTTGGTCGAGACCCCTTTAAGATCTGGTCATAAGACCTCAGAGATGAGCGCATAGAAGCCATGGGAGGCCGGTATAGGCCTCCGATGAGTCTGGGAAGCCATGGATTAGGGTTTCGGTGAGAGGCGGCGGCTAGGGTTTGAGGTGAGTTGAGAGAGAGTTGAGAAAAGAGGAGGATTCAGAGGCGGCGTATTGTGAGGAATGGGGTAGGGTTTGGGGTCGTTTGAAATTAAAAAAGGAAAGGGAAGGTCTGGGCCGTTGATCAAAAATGATCAACGACTCAGATTAAAAGAAAGCGGGCGGGTTTGATTTAATGGGTACTGGGTCGGGTTGATTGGGTAATTGGGCTGGGGTGATTTGGGCTCAAATTGGAGCTGAATTGGGTTATCAATTTGGCTATAATTGAAATGCATTGGGGCTAAATCGTAAATAGCCAATTTTCCCTTTTTAATTTTTCATAAAATAGTAACACAATTTTAAAAGTAAATTAAGAGTAATGGGTAAATAAATATTGTATAAATATTAATTTAAAAATGCTGGGATTAATTTTATAATTATAAAATGCTAAAAATTACAAGATAGGCTATGATTGCAATTATATGCAATTTAGCTTTAAAAATGCCAAATGAATTTGTATAAACTATACAAAAATTACCTTACTTATATTTTGGTGTAAACATGAGAATGAAATAAGTTACTCACCAAAAATGATAATTTGGGAATAATTTTGGATTTTTGTGGTATTGAAACAGGCAATAAATTGATTTAAAATCATGAAAAATACCAAAACTCATGGGTGTGCTTATATATGCACACATATGCTATTTTGGAAGTATTTTGGGTACAAAAATACATAGGGAAAAATTGGGTATCAACAGTCCCTGCAAGGGAAGGAAGTGCCATGTAAAAGAGTAAAATTGATACTATAAGGGGTGTGTACATATCTAATTAAACCTTCTAATTTACTAACTATTAGTAAGACCACTTAAAACTTCAAGCTTAAACAAGTACCAAATAATCATGCTCGACTCAAATTTAACAACTATTTTAAAAGCAGATGATGAATATTATTTAAGGCTATCTGAATTGCGATTTCAAACTAAATGGCATTGTTAATCCTCACATCTCATAATTCGAATTTCAAACAGAATAATACATTCAGGAACTCGGGATTAATTAAACTCCATTTAATCTCTCTTATTCCTGGAAATCTATGACAATTTACAAACACATCCATGACCAAACCATACAGCTGTACAGGATCAAATTCAGCATGTTATTGGAGGATAAGTTCAGTAAATCAGAATCAAATGTATCTAAGACCCAATCGTCTATAGTCCAATTATCACAAACAATAGAATGTCTAGATCATATACAGACAGTCAAATAAAATAAGGGAATATGGTACGGGGTAAAGCATGCTTGGACTAATTCATAAGAGCAAGTTCGTTATGGTAAGATCCTAATTATCCCCAGTAGAGTCGCCATGCTGTCGCGCCCCACTTTTTTCCTCCTCGCGGGGAGAAGTCCGGGTTTCGACATTTCATGGGGGTAATAACTCATTTCCTTTTTGGGAATTAGGTATCTGAAGAGTCGCCACCTAACGGATTATGGTGCGTTAGGGTACCCAGAGCGATTAACTCTTAGATTGGTTTGCATTACCAGAGATTAGGGTAAGAGCTCGAAATAACCTCGAGGGGAAGGTGTTAGGCACCCCTCTTGGTCCACAACTGTGGGTCCTGGACGAACTCATACTTACGAATTAGTCCATTAACAAAATAAACAGTTGAAGCAAATAATTGCAAGTAGAACATGTTGGGCATTGTATAACTCAAATAGTAAGACAAGAATTTAAACAAGTTGTGTGCGTAAAAAATGAAAGTAAAGTTTCCAAGTGAAGAGAATTTGGGAGAGAGGGGTCCTAGGTTGGTTAGCCTATAGGATCACATCAGTACAACGCCCGGTAATAACTCCTTAGAAAGGGGCTACGCGTGGCATTAGCGCACCGGTCATCATATCCATATCTACCCTTCTCATCCCCTTAGTGGTCATTCAAAGCGAGTGTTGGTCAGTGATCTCTATTGCGTGCTGCTACCCGTCCCTTCTTAATGGTCCTGGAGGGATCTAGGACCTCTAACTATAGGTGGTTCTAGACAGACCCCCTAAGGTTTAAAAGGTAAAAATACTAAGGCGACAAGTAATAACACATAGGACTCTCAGCAAACAAGAACAGGAAGGAGCAAATAAGAGGCTCAGTTTACCTCCACAAATAAGGCATGTAAACAGCACGACTCAAACACAAATAAATGCCTTTTTGTTAAACAGTATCCTAAGGTAGGATGTCTAAATGAATATACATAAGACGAGCAGTTTATTTTTATAAACTCAGAAGTAAAGCCCTGTCAGTTACCCACTGATTTTTTAAAGACTGTTATACCAGAAGAACATTAAGTCACAGAAACGGTTTCAGAGTTGCAAGATTCGAAAACGTCCTATAGGTTTGCCTATACGCGGAATACAGATGACTACATTTTATACAGAAACAAGGCAGGTTTTTTTTTAAAAAAAAGGACTTTTTAATCCCTATAGTCATGCTGTCTAATGATAGATTTAAGCAGTTTAGAAAGAACTCGTTTCAGGGAAAATAAGCCATTAATTAAACCAGTTTCGAAGTGAACGGAACGTGGACTGGATTGATTTATTTAAACTAATTTAGATCGACAGGCAGAATTTCTGGTGTTGTTCCCTATAGGCATGATATCTAGTTGTTTAATACTGATTTTAGAAAACTTGCATGCATGATGGCAAATGAAAAACACATGTAAACACTTGTTATAACAGAAGCTGGGTTAAATTATATCCTATAGGCATGGCATCTACTCGTGAAACTGATTTTAAGACTTATAAACATGATTTCTATTATGGAATCACTTGAAACCCATAGGCATGATTTCTAACATGGTGAGACAAACATGACAAGATGTAAAGTCCTAAAGGCATGGTTTCTACCCTTATTACCCCACAAACATGTAGCTATCCACCCCTTTTCACTAATTACCCCAATATTCGTTTACAAATTATTACAGACCATATGAATGAATTACATAAGTAAATAAAAAAATACGAAGTTATTCTATAGGGAGCCTTTAGTTAGGCCCCGGTTTCCAAAGCCTTCAATAGCCTCATATGCCCAAATTCCATAGATAAAGCCATAGTCCAGGTGCATCAAAGTTCCCTAAGGACCTCAAGGATCCCGGGCAGTGCTTACACCTAGACTTGGTAACCAAATTGAATAAGTGCAGTGTGGAAGGGCCAACCTCAGTATGCCAGAGTTCAGAGGGTTCTCAAGAGGATCCCAAGGCAATACACATACTGGAGGGGGCAGAACCTATTGACTTAGGAGTAGAGTGGGAGTGCTTGACACAGTTTGAAAGGTTTTAGTAGGAAAATAATATTAAAAGGAGGTTTGTTCGAAATAATTTGTGGAGTAAAAGAGGGAATCAAACAATAAAACAACTTTTAAAAGAGAGAGTTACATAATCAAGCAACAGAAATCAAGCATGGAGTCTAAAACCACATCAGCAATATTCACAGGACCAAAACAGGAGGAAAAAACCTACACACAAGGGTGATGGGGATTGGGGACACATAGAACACATGATTGTAAACACATAACATGCAAAAGTCTTAGGAATTGGTACATACATGCTCAGACACAACTGATCAGACATAGTCACAGAACCAGCAGTGCTTAAGGGGGTTCAGTATAGGATCCACATGATTTTAGGTCAATCCCAGAACCATACAAGTGTAGGAATGCTAACTTCTTCACAAGGAGACTCATACAAAAACAAGATAGAGCAGAATCACATGGAGACAGACTTCATAGAGAGGGGGGGTAACATGTTTGTACTGATCCTAAGGAAGGGGAGTACATGACATGCTAATCGTGCAATCATATTAACTACAAGTTTCACAACAAAACCCCAAGTAAAAGCAAACTAGAAACAGGATGAACTGAAGCAATAAAAAACCATATTGTTTTTGGAACTTAAACTGAAATTAGAACATACCAGTAAAGGAGACAATCAACAAAAGTGAAGGAGCAGGACAGCACAATAGTTAGCTTTAGCTTGCAGCCGGCTAACTCAGAATAATAGCAAGTAACAAGAAATAGAGCAGAAAGCTTTTGAGTGTGAGAGAGAGTTTTTTTTTTTGAACCAAAGTGTTCGTGTGTTGTGTTAATGAAAGAGAATGTATATATAGTAGTTCGAAGTTAGGTAAAATAAGCAAGAATCATAGTAGCATAGTAATTATGGAACCAAATACTAATCAGAATCAAATCAATGCAAGTACACCTTTAATTAAGGGGGTAATCAACCAACGGTAATAGGCAGAAACGATTAAGGAAAGAAATCAAATAGAGTATAAGGTATAAAATAGACAATTAGGGGTAAATACATAGGGGTTTAATTAAGGAAACAACTAATGAAAAAATCATTCTAGTACTCGGTTCACCAAATAAGGTAATAAAACAAAATAAAGTTGCAGAGTATGGAAATAATCGACAATCAGCACATAGTAAATCAGGGAATCAGGGATTCGAAATCATTGATTAAGGGGAGTAACAAGTAAACCAGTTAACAGGAGAATCGAGAGTTTACAGGAAAGTTTTCAAATCAGGCCAAGAAACAAGGAGTTCAGAGTCAATCAAAGAGTCAGTTTTAGCATATAAAAGGAGTGGAATGGGAGTAACCAAACACATCATGCAAAGAGGCAAGTATTGACCAGTCAAGATGAACACTAACATAAAGAGGTGATGTAAGTTAGGCATAAGAAAATTTAGTAGAACATGTTCGAGGCGAGATAAGTCCAATGGAGTTGATTTTGCTGCGTTCCATTTATCTGCCCGGTGGAGGGATTTCTGTTTAGCCAGGCCAGCGGGGTCGCCGTCTTTGACTTGGGATCAGTTTTCAGAGTTGTTTCTGGAGAAGTTTCTTCCCGTTACTCAGAGGGATGCTTATCGGAGGCAGTTTGAGCGCCTCCAGCAAGGTCTTAAACGGTCACTCAGTATGAGACCCGGTTTATCGATCTAGCTCGCCATGCTCTTGTCATACTCCCCACTGAGAGGGAGAGGGTGAGGAGATTTATTGATGGTTTGATTCAGCCGATTCGTCTCCAGATGGCTAGGGAGACTGGTAGTGAGATCAGCTTTCAGGAGGCGACCAATGTGGCCCGCCGAGTTGAGATGGTTCTGGCGACAGGGGGGNCCTCTCCACTGAACACGAACAGAAGGAAAACTCTTGGATCTCAACTGACGAATCTGTCGGTCCAGAATAGCTACCGGCTCCTCTTCATAGGATAAGTCCTTGTCCAACTGGACGGTACTGAAATCTAACACGTGGGTAGGATCGTCGTGATACCTCCGAAGCATGGATACATGGAAAACTGGATGCACGGCTGATAAACTGGGCGGCAACGCAAGTCTATAAGCCACCTCTCCCACTCGATCAAGAATCTCAAACGGACCAATGTACCTAGGGCTAAGCTTGCCCTTCTTCCCAAATCTCATCACGCCCTTCATAGGCGGGTGAGGAGATTTATTGATGGTTTGATTTAGCCGATTCGTCTCCAGATGGCTAGGGAGACTGGTAGTGAGATCAACTTTCAGGAGGCGGCCAATGTGGCCCGCCGAGTTGAGATGGTTCTGGCACAGGGGGGTAGCCATAGAGCAGACAAGAGACCCCGTCACTCAGGTCGTTTCAGTGGTGCCTCATCTGGAGGTAGGGATTCTTATGATAGGGGTCAGCCCTCCAGGCCTTTCCAGTCAGCCCTCCAGGTTTCTCAGGGTGCCCCAAGTGATCGTGGTTACCATGGGCATTATTCTGATCAGCAGTCCCTCAGTGTACCGTCAGCTCCCATCAGCGCACCGCCACTTTAGAGTTTCCGTGGAGGTCATTCAGGTCGCCAGGGCCAGCCACAGCGTCCAGAGGGGTGTTATGAGTGTGGTGAGTATGGTCACATCAGGTGAGCTTGCCCGAGATTGAAGGGTACTCAGTCGCAGCACCAGGGTCCCCGTCCTATGATTCAGGCACCAGATGCTCCACAGCCAGCTAGCACAATTTGATGTCTGGAACCAAAGCAAATCATTACATCCGCGGTGAAACAAATAACATACGCCACGCAACCCGATAGGACATAACCGATACGCCATTCACTGAGCAACGGTCAATTACTCTTCCCGCTTGAATTCCACTAAGAGACCCCAATTGAACCGCACCATATGTGCCTATAACCAACAAATCATAACATCTCGCAACACAAAAAGGTACTCATAGATCTCCCCCGATCACTGATAAGCTCAACAACGGTCGAGCCCTTCCGATGACCCAAATCGATGCACAACGCTCCAAAACTAGCCAATAATTATGCAACCCATTAATATATGCTCAAACACTCATTATAATCCAATTTACGACAATTCCTAACCCCGATCGAAAAGTCGATAAAAATCATCATCGGGCCCACGTGCCCGGATCCCAAAATTTTTCGAAGATAAAGTTTACCCATAACCTCACGAACTCAAATATATAATTTACTATCAATTTCATGTCCAATTTCATGGTCAAAATCCAAAAATACCAATTTTTCCTCGAACCCCAAATTCCCACTAATTTCGATGTTAGAACATATACATAATTGATGTATTTAACTCAAACTAGTGTAAACCACTTACCTCATGCTTGGTGGTGAAAATGACACTCCCAAGTTGCTCCAAAACCGGCTCCCATGGAGGAAATGGGAATGAAATGAGCCAAACCTCCATTTTAAAGAACCTCACTGCCTCCAGCCTTTTCGCACCTGCGGTCCAACTTAAAGCTTCCGAAATGAGAATTCTCTTTCCAAATTAACTCCGAACTTCCCGAAATTTAATTCCGACCATGCGTACAAGTCATAATACCTGAACTGAAGCTGCTCATGGCCTCAAGCTGCTGAACGACGTGCTAGAGCTCAAAATGACTGGTCGGGTCATTACAGACCTCCAACCACTTGGGACAAAATCCATAATGCCTATTGTGCCGAGGTCCGAGCAGATAAAGACGACCTCAACGAACACTGACTAACCTCGGTACAAACCAAATCCAGAAAAGAATGAAGAGACAACATCAGGAGGGATCGCCCGATTTTGCGACCTAATAGGGAACGACACCAGCCATATGTCAGGGCGGCCGCCGCCCCTTCCCCCCGCTATAAAGAAGGCCCATCCAGGCCAAGAATAAGGACTCACCAGAATGAAAGAGGTATGTCCCTTTTATTATATGCTCACAATTTTTGTGTGTCACCTACAGAAATAGTCTACGCTCTTGAGAAACTTGGAACAAAGGTGAAGTGGCCAACGAAGATGAAATCATACCTGAACACCAGAAAATCTGACGCCTGTTGATACCCAATTTTGCCCTCATACTTTCCCAAATAGCATATATACTTTCAAAACATCATTTTGCATAATTATTTAATTTATAAAATTTATGCAATGATTATTCATAATTTTAAAGCTTTAAAATTGATTTTCTTGTATTTAAATTACTTGAATAATTATTAATTACTCCTTCAAATTATTTTGTGATGACCTAGTTACCTAAAATTATTGTTTGCATCTATAATATATGTTTCGCATATTTTTACCTCATTTTATATAATTACAATAGCATTTTCAAGCTATTTGCACAATTTGCAGTAATAGCCCAAACTCGTATGGAAATGCTCTTTATTTATGATTATTTGTGTCAAAATAGCATTTTACATTTTTATAATACTAAATTATCATTTTTAAGCATTTTAGTGTATGAATAATATTTTTTTACTTATTTATCAAGTATTTTTATAAATTGTTTTTGTGTATTTAAATAATAACCTAGATTTAAACTAATTTTGGACCAAATTGGCCCAATATTCTTGGCCCAACCCCTGTCCCAAGACCAAACGACCCCTTTAGTTATAACCCGATCGGTAACCCTTTTTTATGACCTGCCCCGTCCGTTTCAAATCCTAGTCGTTGATTTCTTAAGATCAACGACCCTCATTTACCCTCCTATTTTAATTAACCTAACCCGCCCCAAACCCTATCGTTTCCTCTCAGATGCCGCCTTTGAATCCTCTCTTCTCAATCATGGATTCTTTCCATGATTTTATAGCCTTTTGTGTGTTATCTCATTATTTTCTACAAGACCATGGTATCACCAAGTACTTTCCTAAACATGGAAAGTACTATCTCTCAGAATCTGACCATTCAACTTCAATGGCTTGAATCTGGACGATATTTCGCCCATATGCATCATGACCAGGCTATATGGGTCCGATTAGCCAAGATTTCCGGCCAATCTCCGATTTTTGTCAACTAGGGTGTACCTAATTTTTTCCTTAATCCGATTTTTTATTGATTCTGCATGTTATTACTTTCTTATTTATGTTTGATTTTACAATGTTTCCTTGTTTACTTGTTCAATTTCTGTCACTATATAAACCCCTCCTCATTCCCCTTTGAGGATAGACCTTAATTGCTAGATTTTCACTAAAAAAATTTGGAGTCATCACTTTACTGTTCTCTTGTTCTACACCTTGGTTCTTGGCTGGCTGAAAGACAAGGCCACCGAGATTCGATTATTCAACCTTTTCTTGGTGCGAGCATTGCCCGAGGTTCCTTTGAAGCCCTTGGGAACTTTGACGCATTAAGATTTTGGGTTCTTGTGGAATATTGTTCTTTATTGTTGTCCGCTTAACTCGTAAGTCACTTGAATTTTGCAATTTCGTTTTTATGTGTCTATGATTTGCATATATTCTCACTTCTGAAATTCATAGCTTAATGTGTTTCTGGCTACTTTTGTGTGCAACTCTGTTAGCTCTTCACTCGTTTTATGGCTTGTTGGCATTTAATTTCACCTAATGTGGCCAAATCTGAAACATGCTTATGCCTAATTTGAAAAATTAAGATTCTTTTGAGCCGATGTTATAACGACCCGACCAGTCGTTTTGAGTTCTAGCGCGTCGTTCGGCAGTTTGAGGCTATGTGCAACTTCACTTCAGGTATTATGACGTGTACGCATGGTCGGAATTGAAATTCGGGAGGTTTGGAGTTGATTTGGAAAGAAAATTATCGTTTCAGAAGCTTTAAGTTAGAAGAATTGGCTAAGGTTGAATTTTTTAGTAAACGACCTTGGAATCGATATTTGAAGGTTTTAACAGGTTCGTATGATGATTTTTGATTTGGGCGTATTCTGGATTGGGTTCTGGATGACCCGAGAGCATTTCGGTGCCTATTGTGGAAGTTAGCATTTTTGGGAAAAATTTTATAAATTTGGGTCGCAGTGCATTTCAATATTATCGATGTCCATTTGGGATTTCGAGCCTGGGAATAGCTCCGTATTGTGATGTCCCAAAAGGTCATCTTATGTTTTAGAACTCGATTCGGGTTTCCGAGGCCTTCAAAACCTCATTTTTATTCCTCCTCGATTTGCATGCACACTCCGAGCGCGTTTCCGAAAAATTTTTACGTGGAAAATTGATGAAATAATAATGTTTGGCCTAAAAAGTTGATTTTAGTTGATTTCGGTCAACGTTTTGAGTAAAAGGACCCGAACCCGTGTGTTTGAATGTCCCTGTGGGTGCGTAGTAAAATATAGGACCTGGGCGTATGCTCGGAATCGAATTTCGAGGTCCCTAGCTCAAGATATGAATTTTTGATTAAAATTGGAAGACCGAAATTATAATGGTTTTAAGAATTTGGTTAATATTTGATCTTGTTGGTATCGGGTCCGTATTTTGGTTTCGGAGCCCGGTATAGGTCGGTTATGATATTTATACCTTATCTGTGAAATTTGGAGAGAAATGGAACTCATTTGACGTGATTCGGACCTTCGGTTGAGAAAATAGAAGTATTAAAACTTTCTTGAAAATTTCATACAATTTGGTGCTAAATTCGTAGTTCTAGGTGTTATTTTGGCGATCTAATCGCGCGAGCAAGTTTGTATGATGTTTTAAGACTTGTGTGCATGTTTTGGGAGCCCCGAGGGCTCGAATGAGTTTCAGATAGGCTACGGGATGTTTTAGACATAGGAAATCTGGTATTGTGGTGCAGCAACTGTTCTGATATGGCCTTTATCGCGTTCGCGTAGGTAGCATCGCGAACGCGAAAGGTAAAATAGGGGCAGGGAGAATTTTCTCTTCGCGAACGCGAAGGATTGGTCGAGAACGCGGAGCAACGGGGGTGTTACCCTTCGCGAACGCGAAGAATATGGGACCTAGGGGAGGGACCAGTAATCTTCTACGCGAACGCATCCCTTGGGTCGCGAATGCAACGGCCAAGGGGGGAGCTGCCTTACGCGAACGTGAAGGCCTTAGGCCGCTGTGTATCGTGATCGCGACAGGCCTTTCGCGAACGCGAAGAAGGCTTGTCCAGTGATTTTAACACAAACTTCAACACGGGATTTCTTCAAAATTTCATATCTCTTTCACTAGAACTCGACCTAGGGCGATTTTTGAAGAGGGAATTCAACACCAAATCATAGGTTTGTGTTTTTTAACTCATTTCCTTCAATTTCCATCATCACCCATTAGATTTCTAGTCCTAAATCTTGTTCTTTCATGGTAGAATTAGAGATTTTTCGAGATTTGGGATTTTTATAAATTGGGAATTTAGATCTCGATTTGTGATCGGATTCTGAAACTAATTACATATTCGGGCTCGAGGGTGAATGGGTGAATGGGCTTTGGTCCGAATCTCGAGTTTCGACCAAGCGAGCCTGGGGTCGGTTTTTAACTTTTTGGGGGAAATGTTGGGAAACTTATGATTATGTATTGGAATTGATTTCTTTAGCGATAATTGATGTTATTAAGTTAATTATGACTAATACGAGTGGTTCGGAGGTGAAAACTAGAGGAAAATCGATAATTAAGCAGTGAGTGGCCTGTGGATCGAGGTAAGTGTTGTGTCTATCTTTGACTCGAGGGATTAGGGATCCCCGACTTAATTGCTATGTGAAAATCCTTGTGTGTGGCGTATAGGTGAGGTGACGAGTACCTATGCACCGCCAATTTATCTGTTTTGACTATTCCCTTCCCGTTCTTAATATATTGTTCCCTGCCTTAACTGTTACATGCTTTATTGATATTTCCATGATTAGTTGCTACTTGTTGGATATTTTTTTTGTTGTTAAAATTATTGGATATCACGTAGTTTCATTGTTTCATATTATTGGTTTAAGCTGGTTATCAATATTTATCAGTATACTTTAGATTGATTTCGCTGAGTAGTATAATTTGAGTGAAGTTGCATAATTGTACCGGCTTCCATTTGTTTTAGTTGAGGTTTAAATGTTGTGGGGAGTTTTGAGCTAAATTGTGAAATTTCTGTTCTTAGTGTGTGATTGGTACTGATATGGTGGGATCGGGTTGCACGCCGCAACATGAGGAATAAGGGTGATATAATGAGGAGGAATAAGGGTGAAATGTTATTATATGGTGGGATCGGGTTGCACGTCGTAACAGGAGGAAGAAGGGTGATATATTGAGGAGTAATAAGGGTGAATTGCTATTGTACGGTAAGATCGAGTTGCACGCCGCAATAGGAGGAATAAGGGTGGATTGATATGGAGTAATAAGGGTGAATGTTCATATTGTTACTGATTATATGGTGGGATCAGGATGCGCACCGCATCAGTTTATATGTTTATGTATTTTTTCCTCTACGGTATAAGTTATTCTGCAAATTTACATTTCACTTAAGGATTGGTTATAGCTGGATACTGATAGAATACTGGAGTCATGTATTCATTCCTTGCAAGTTACTACTTTATGTTGTTTTGTTATTCTTTCTGCTTTTATTATACATTGTATGCAGGTTATATTGTAATTGCCCCACCGTAGCCTCGTCACTACTTCGTCGAGGTTAGGCTCGGCACTTACTAGTACATGGGGTCAGTTGTACTGATACTGCACTCTGCACTTTCTGTGCAGATCTCTGAGCAGGCAGTGGCTGATTGAGAGATTGGCTTCAGGTTACTTAGTTTGGAGACCCAAGGTAGTCCTGCAGGCGTCCGCATGCCCTGGTATCCCCTTCTACATTTCTATATTTCTGTTTTTTTCTTTTCAAAACAGTTGTAATTTCTTTCAGACCAATTCTCACGACCCGGATTCCCCACCCTCGGGAGTTATGGCGCCTACTCGTGAAAGCTAGGCAAGCCAACCAATTGAACTATTTACCTTGTCTCCATTTTAAATCCGTTAACAATTAAAAACCAACATCTAAATAACAACAGAATTCAATAAGCGGAAGACTAAATTGCAAAGTTTTAATAATACTGCTAATGCCAATCCATAACAAATCTACCCAAGACTGGTGTCACAACTTCCCAGACTGTCTAGGAGTAATACAAATAAACGTCTAAAAGAAACAAATACAACACTGTCTCTGGAAATACATGAAAGAAACAGGAATAGTATACAGAAGGAGACGCCAAGGCCTGCGGACGCCTGCAGGACTACCTCGGATCTCTGAATGGACTGAAGGCAGCTACCCAAAGCTAAGGTTCAGAAGCTGCTACATCGGGATCTACACACAGTGCAGAGTGTAGTATCAGCACAACCGACCCCATGTGCTGGTAAGTGCCTAGCCTAACCTCGGCGAAGTAGTGATGAGGCTAGGACCAGACTACCAACTAAACTTGTGCAGTTAAATCATATACAACGGAAAATAAAAGCAGAAATGAACAGTTATAGATGGGAGGGGGAAAAACATGATGCGGGGACATCGAATAATAGCAGAAGGACAACAAGTAAATATAAGGATCACCACAGTTCAATTGAAGATAGACAGGGGGAATCATACTGCGAGGTACAACAAGTATCAACAGAAAACCAACAATTAAATGTAGAGAAACCATAACTCAGCTATCAATAAAAAATCAGAAAATCAAAGACAAGTGCACGGCATCACCCTTCGTGCTTTAACACTCTCTCACCAAAACAATGCACGGCATCACCTTTCGTGCTTTAACACTCTCTCACAAATATCTTACACGGCATCACCCTTCGTGCTTTACACTCTTCCCCACCCAAGCAACAATCACAGAGCAATTTGGGCAAGGGAATCAATAACATCACAATAAAATCAAGTAACAACAGGAAATCAGTAAGTAAACGTAAAGAACACCATAACTCAATTATCAGTATAATCAGGAAAATCAAGGACAAGTACACGGCATCACCCTTCGTGCTTTTACTCTCGTCCTCACAATGAAAATCAATATAATCGGCACGGCATCACCCTTCGTGCTTTTACCTCACATAATTACTCATATAAAGGCACGGAATTGTACATCGTGAAGTACGGCATCACCCTTCATGCTTTACACTCTTCCTCACAAAAACAATGCACGGCATCACCCTTCGTGCTTTTACCTCACATAATTACTCATATAAAGGCACGGAATTGTACATCGTGCGGCATGGCATCACCCTTCGTGCTTTACACTCCTCCTCACAAAAACAATGCACGGCATCACCCTTCGTGCTTTTACCTCACATAATTACTCATATAAAGGCACGGAATTGTACATCGTGCGGCACGGCATCACCCTTCGTGCTTTACACTCTTCCTCACAAAAATAATGCACGGCATCACCCTTCGTGCTTTAACACTCTTCCTCACCCAAACAACAATCACAAACAATAAGGCAAGGAAATGAATGAAATTTGCAATAAGAATCCCTGCAAGGGAACAATAATTCAACAACAAGTCCCGGCAAGGGACGACCTCAAAACAACAACAACAATATCCCGGCAAGGGAGTCAATGTAATGATTATTTTCTCTTCTATCACTTTGTTTCACAATTCACTTCACAACTCGAGCCAATGCTCCAAAAGGTTTCAATTACCGCTCATACTTTCACAATTCGTTATACAACTTGAGCCAACGCTCCTCAATAATCAAACATCACAATTACTTCCACGAACTTTGCCCAACAATAGAAAACATCACAAAAAGGCATGAACAATACAAACAGAGTCATATTAATAATAACATAAGACTCACGGGCATGCTTGAGACTAACTTATAGATACTCGTCACCATGCCTATACGTCGTACTCAACAAATAACACATAGCAAATAGGACACAACTCCTAATCCCTCAAGCTAAGGTTGGACCAAACACTTATCTCGATGCCACGAACACAATTCACGTCTCAATTATCGCTTTACCCCTTGATTCCACCACCAATTCGCTCGTATCTAGACACAAGTTACTTAATTACATCAATAAACGCTAAATGAATCAATTCTAATGCATGAAAATGAGTTTCCTAAAGTTTTACCCAAAAAGTCAAAAATCGCCCCCGGGCCTACATGGCCAAAACCCGAGGTTCAAACCAAAACCCGATTGCCCATTCCCCCACGAACTCAAATATATAATTTGTTTTGAAATCGGACCTCAAATCGAGGTCCAAATCCCCATTTTTTTTTAAAAAAACCTAGGTTTTACCCAAAACACCCAATTTCCCCATGAAAATCATTGATTTGGAGTTGAAATCATGTTAAAAGATGTTAATGATTGAAGGAAACGAGTTAAAAGTGACTTACAATCAATTTGGAAGAAGATTTGTTCTTGAAAATCGCCCTAGGGAGTTTGTGTTTTGAAAAGATGTGAAAAATGGTTGATTTTCGGCTAAGTATAAAAATTTGCAGGTTGCAGTTATGGGAAATGCGAACAGGGGTCGCAATTGCGAACTCCGACCTCTGCTAGGTTGGGAATTGCAAAAAGCCTCTCGCATTTGCGAGTTGGGAAATGTGACTACTGTGTCGCAATTGCGACTAAAGGCTGGAACTGGAGAAATCGCATTTGCGATTAAAACCTCGCAATTGCGAGATGGTCTGGTCTGGGCTGTTTTCGCAATTGTGACATAGTCCTCGCATTTACGAGCCAGGCTTCGCAAATGCGAAGCCTGCAGGCCTGAACACACCAGCTAAAAACCTGGAATTTTCCAAGTCTAAAATCCACTCCGTGGCCTATCCAAAACTCACCCGAGCCCTCAGGGCTCCAAACCAAACATGCACACCAACCTAATAACATCATACGGACTCGCCCGTGCATTCAAATCACTAAAATAACATCAACAACTATGAATTTAGCATCAAAATCATGAAATTTCCTTAAGAACTTCAAATTTCCAATTTTCTCAAAAACGATCCGTTTCATGTCGTTTCAAGTCCGTTTCTTACCAAATCTCGTAGACTTATCTTAAATCACATATAAGACCTGTACCGAGCGCCGGAACAAAAATACGGGCCCGATACCATCAAGTTTAAATCACAATTCATTTCCAAATCTCATAAAAAAATTCAGAAAACAATTTTCTTTAAAAATTCATTTCTCGGGCTTGGGATCTCGGAATTCGATTCCGGGCATACGCCCAAGTCCCATATTTTCCTACGGACCCTCCAGGACCGTCAAATCATGGGTCCGGGTCCGTTTACCCAAAATGTTGACCGAAGTCAACTTAATTCATTTTAAAGCCAAATTTATCATTTTTCATAGATTTTCACATATAGACTTTCCGGCTACGCGCCCGGACTGTGCATGCAAATCGAGGTGATGCTGAAAGAGGTTTTTAAGGCCTCGAAATGCAGAATTTAATTTAAAAATAAGTGATGACCTTTTGGTTCATTAGACACCCACACTAATGTTTGTAGAAAATTCTAGTATGTTCGTGGATTGTGACACCGAATTCTGGGTAGTAGTAGTAGCAATAGTTCTGGAAATAGTTTATAATCAAAGCAGCCGTTTACTTACTTCCACAGTTGTTATCATTTGTTTTATCTTGATTGTTTTTACTCACTGAATATGAAGGAAAATGGTCAATAAAACTCTAATATTGGCTTGCCTAGCGAGTGTGATGTTAGGCACCATCACGGTATCGTTGGTGGAAATTTTGGGTCGTGACAAGTTGGTATCAGAGCACTAGGTTGCCTAGGTCTCACAATTCACGGACAAGCTTAGTATAGCCTGAGGGATCGGTACGGAGACGTCTGTGCTTATCCCCTAGAGGCTATAGAGTTTATGAACAATTTCACTTCTATTCTTCTCTGTCGTGCGATGATCTCTCGATGCTAATTTAACTCTCTACTCTTGTTCCTTCGCAAATGGCGAGAACACGTACCGCTTCATTAGTTGAGCAGTAGCCAGAGCCCCTAGTGGCAGCTCCTACGAGGGGCAGAGGATGAGGCCGAGGCCGTGCTAAAGGCCGAGGCAGGGGCAGGGCTCAGCCTAGAGCTCGAGCAGCAGCATTAGCACTGGAGCCTCAGGTAGAGTTTAATGTGGAGGCTCCAGCCCTGACCTATCCAGCAGGGCCAGCTTTGGTTCCAGAGGGGTTCATCGCTACCCCGGTACTTCAGGATGCTTTGGTCCGTCTAGTGGGCCTTATGGAGAGTATTACTCAGGCCGTCACATTCCCTGTGGCACCAGCCATTTCTCGGGCTGGGGGAGGAGCACAGACTCCCACTACCCACACTCTGGAGCAGATGACTCCTCAGTTTCAGACTCCAGCAGCTCAGCCCGTAGGGGTAGTTCCGCCGGGTGTTGCAGTATAGACCGGTGATGGGTTAGCTATGTCTTCTGAGGCTTTATGGAGATTGGATAGTTTTACTAAGCTTTTCCCACATCACTATGGCAATACATCTTCAGAGGATCCCTAGGACTATCTGGACAGTTATCATGAGGTGTTACGGAACATGGAGATAGTGGAGACCAATGGGGTCGACTTTGCTGCATTTCATCTGTCAGGTTCCGCCAAGAGATGGTGGAATGATTTTGTGTTGACTAGACCAGCTGGGTCGCCTGCTTTGACTTGGGACCAGTTCTCTCAGCTATTTCTCGAGAAGTTCCTTCCTATTACACTGAGAGAGGACTATCGCAGGCAGTTTGAACATCTCCAGCAGGGCAGCATGTCCGTTACTCAGTACGAGACCCGCTTTATTGATTTGGCCCGTAATGCTCTTCTTATACTTCCTACCGAGAGAGAGAGAGAGGGTGAGGAGGTTTATTGAGGGACTCGCTCATCCTATCAGATTGCAGATGGCTAAGGAGGCATGGAGTGAGATTTCTTTCTAGGATGCATCCAATGTGGCTAGACAGGTTGAGATGATTCTATCTCAAGAGAGTGGTCAAGGTTCTGACAAGAGGCCGCGTCACCCCGGTGGATTCAATGGGGCCTCATCTGGAGGTCGAGGTACTTTTGGTAGGGGCCATCCTCCCAAGCCGTTTCATTCAGCACTTCAGACATCCCATGGAGCTTCAGGGAGTCGTGGTCCTTATGTACCACCTTCAGGGCAGCCAGCTTATAGTGCACCACCAGCTCCTATCAGAGCACCTTCTCTTCAGAGTTATTATCGTAGCCAATCGACTCATCAGGGTTAGTCTCAGTTTCCACAGCCGCAGTATCAGGATGGATGTTTTGAGTGTGGTGAGTATAGGCATATCCGGAGGACCTGTCCGAGATTAGTGGGTGTTCAGCCTCAACATCAGGGTTCTCATGCCATAGTTCCAGCACCAATTACTGCACCGCCTGCTCAGTCATCTAGAGGTAGGGGTCAGGGAGACAGAGGTAGAGGTCAGGGAGCTAAAAGTGGAGGTCAGGCCGTTAGAGGAGGAGGCCAGGCCGCTAGAGCTGGAGGCCACCCAGCAGGAGGCCATCCTAGGGATATGATTTAGAGTGGTGGGGCCCAACCCCGATGTTATGCTTTCCCAGCCAGGCTTGAGGCTGAGTCATCTGACGCTATTATCATAGGTACTGTTTCAGTTTGCAGTAGAGAAGCTTCAATTTTATTTGATCCAGGGTCTACATACTCCTATGTGTCATCTTAGTTTGCTTCATATTTGGTTGTGCCTCGTGATTCTTTGAGTGCTCCTGTGTATGTGTCCACACCGGTGGGGGATTCTATTATTGTAAATCGTGTCTATCGTTCGTGTGTGGTTATTATTGGGGGTCTTGAGACTAGCGTAGACCTCCTACTTCTCGATATGGTTGATTTCGATGTTATTTTGGGGATGGATTGGCTGTCACCTTATCATGCTATATTGGACTGTCATGCCAACACCGTGACCTTAGCATTGCCGGGGTTGCCTCGATTAGAGTTGAGAGGGACTCTTGGTCATTCTACCAGCAAGGTTATCTCTTATATGAAGGCTCGACATATGGTCGAGAAGGGGTGTTTGGCTTATTTGGCTTATGTTCGTGATTCTAGTGCGGAGGTTCCTTCCATGTATTCTGTACCAGTGGTTCGGGAGTTCCCAAAGGTATTTCCTGCAGACCTGCCGGGGATAACACCCGATAGGGATATTGACTTTTGCATTGATTTGGCTCCGGGAACTCAGCCTATTTCTATTCCGCCATACCGTATGGCCTCGCCAGAGTTGAAAGAATTGAAGGAGCAGTTGCAAGATGTACTTGATAAGGGCTTTATTAGACCCATTGTCTCGCCTTGGGGTGCACCGGTGTTGTTTGTAAAGAAGTAGGATGGATTGATGAGAATGTGCATAGACTACTGGTAGTTTTATTAGACCCATTGTCTCGCATCAGTTTACATGTTTATGTATTTTTTTCTCTACGTTATAAGTTATTCTGCATTTTTACATTTCACTTAAGGATTGGATATAGTTGGATACTGATAGAATACTAGAGTCATGTATTCATTCCTTGCAAGTTACTGCTTTATGTTGTTCCGTTCTTCTTTCTGCTTTTATTATACACTGTATGCAGGTTATATTGTAATTTCCCCGTCGTAGCCTCATCACTACTTCGTCGAGGTTAGGCTCGGCACTTACTAGTACATGGGATCGGTTGTACTGATACTGCACTCTACACTTTCTGTGCAAATTTTTGAGCAGGCAGTGGCTGATTGAGAGATTGGCTTCACGTTACTCAGTTTGGAGACCAAAGGTAGTCCTGTAGGCGTCCGCAGGCCTTGGCACACCCTTCTACATTTCTACATTTCTGTTTTCTTTATTTTACAAACAGTTGTAATTTCTTTCAAACCAATGTTTGTAGAAAATTCTAGCATGTTCGTGGATTGTGACACCGGATTTTGGGTAGTAGAAGTTGTAGCAATAGTTCCGATAATAGTTTATAATCAAAGCAGCCATTTACTTACTTCCGCAGTTATTATCATTTGTTTTAGATTAATTGCTTTTATTCACTGAATCATGAAGGAAAATGGTCAATAAAACTCTAACATTGGCTTGCCTAGTGAGTGTGATGTTAGGCGCCATCACGGTCCCGTTGGTGGGAATTATAGGTCGTGACACGTATGGTGATTCTGGTATAGGGAGCGCGTCCGGAAGTGGATTCGAAGGCCCGTAGGTCATTTTGGAGTCATTTGGCTAAAGTAAGAAATTTGAAGGTTTTTATGAAGTTTGACCGGAAGTGGACTTTTTGATATCAGGGTCGAATTTTGATTCGGGAAGTTGGAGTAGGTCCGTAATGTCAAATATGACTTATGTGTGAAATTTGAAGTCAATCGGACGTCATTTGATATGTATCGGCATCGAATATAGAAGTTTGAAGTTCTAATGATCATTAAGCTTGGATTGGGTTGCGATTCGTTATTCTAATGTTGTACGATGTGATTTGAAGGCTCGACTAAGTTCGTATTGTGTTTTGGGACGTGTTGGTATAACTAGTTAAGGTCCTGAGGGCCTCGGGTGGAATCCGGATGGCAAACGGATCGAGTTGGACTTGGAAGAAAGGCAGAGGGCTGTTGTCACCTAGTGTAACCGCACCTATGAGGTTTTGGCCGCAGGTGTGGAGCCGCAGAACCAGCCATGAGGGTCGCAGATGCGATTTTGGTGGGGAAGAGCTGAGACCGCAGATGTGGTCATCTCGCCGCAGAAGCGAGACCGCACCTGCGGAAAAGAAGGCGCAGAAGCGGAGTGGGCAGCTGGGGCATCTCCGCAAAAGCGAATCATTTGCCGCACCTATGAAACCGCAGAAGTGGTCAGCTGACCGCAGGTGCGAGGATCGCTGGGCAGAGGAGGATTCTTATAAGTGGGACTTGGCCCATTTTTCTCCCATTTTCATTTGGTTTGGGCGATTTTGGAGAGTTTCAAGGGGAGATTTTCTTCAAGCATCACAAGGTAAGTTGTTCCCACTTGTTATAAGTTAAATACATGGTTTGTATAAGGATTTAAACGTGGAAGTTAGTAGAAATTTTGGGGTTTTGGTAGAAAAAACCTAGAATTTGGCATTTTTGGATTTTT
The DNA here is from genome assembly GCF_001879085.1 of Nicotiana attenuata. Taxonomy (NCBI): domain Eukaryota; kingdom Viridiplantae; phylum Streptophyta; class Magnoliopsida; order Solanales; family Solanaceae; genus Nicotiana; species Nicotiana attenuata. The sequence goes on from NW_017671792.1 coordinate 65,802, forward strand.
ACCACGAAATTGGACATGAAATTTGGAATAAGTTATATATTTGAGTTCGTGAGGTTATGGGTAAACTTCATCTTCGAAAATTTGCGGAATCCGTGCATGTGGGCATGAGGGTGATTTTATCGGCTTTTCGAACGGAGCTGGGAATTGTTGTAAATAGGTTTATAATGAGTATTAGAGTATATATTTATGGATTTGCTCATTTATTGACTAGTTTAGGAGCGTTGGGCATTGATTTGAGTGGATTGAATGGCTTGGTAGCCGGTTATGGAACTTCGGAGCGAGGTAAGTCTCTTTTCTAACCTTGTAAGAGGGAATTAATCCCATAGGTGAACTAAATTGTTATGTTCTTCTATTTGTGGGGGCTACGTATGCACGAGGTGACGACAGTCCGTACGTAACTACTAGCTATGCCTATGTTCGGGTAGTTTTAGGCTTACATCATGCATTGTTGATATTGTTTTTAACTTATGTTTATTATTTGTCTTGAGAAGAAGAGAGATTGGGTTAGCTTATTAAATGTTTTGAAAGGAGTTGAGATTGAGGAAAAGTTGGGAACATAAAATTTTTCATTCGAAATTTGTAATTTAAAAAGAATTGAGGAATACTTTACTAACTTAAGAAATCTATGTGTAACCGCGTCGCATGTATGTTTAGCAAGCGGGGTGATTTCATTAAAAAGCTACAAGCTGAATTTCTCTTATTTTGAAAAGAATCAAGAAAGAGATATGATTTTAATGTTAAATTTATATTTGACCGTTTTGCAAGTATGATCCCCGAGCAGTCGATTCCTTAAATTTATATTTGACCGCGTCGCACGTATGATTCGCGAGTGGGGTATTTCCTTCTACTACTCTTATGGGATCGGGTCGTTCGCCTCGGCAGGATTTATGTACCACACTCTCATGGGAGCGGGTCGTTCGCCTCGGCAGGTTAATAGATGCATTTATAGTTCGCGCTGTTTGATCCTCAGCAGTGCACAATTTACTTTTATGTTGAATCAGGCCGTACGCCTCGGCATTTCCTATATATATATATATATATATATATAATGTTTGGCTAGAAGCCAGTGTATCTGAGGGTGTTTCCCTGATTTGAATTATGACAACCTTCTGATGATATCCACTATATCTATATATATATATATATGCTCTGATTACGGAGAGAACTTGCTAGTTGAGAGCTTGAGTAAAATTGTAAAGAGGGGGAATACCACGTATTTTATACATGTTTAATTCATATATGTACTCTGTTTCATATTTATTCACTTCCTTACTGTATCTTATTTTATTGGACCACTAGTAGGTGTCGAAGTCGACCTCTCGTCACTACTTCTTCGAACTTAGACTGGATACTTACTGGGTACGCGTTGTTTACGTACTCATACTACACTTGCTGTACATTTTTTCTGCACAGGCACATATACGTCTAGTAGCCTAGTGGGCGCAGCGGCAAGATTGATACGGAGACTTAGGTGATCTTCGTCTCTCGGAACGACCCGCAGCCAACAGAGTCTCCTTTAGAGTATTGTATTTTTCTTTTCTGTCCAATTTGTATTCCGGACAGTTATTGTACTTTATTTTATTTCCTAGTGATTGTTCATGCACTTGTGACACCGGGTTCTGGGAGATTATGGGATATTCAGTGTTGAATCGGAAAAACATTATTATTTATTTTATAAAGTTCATCTGTTACTAGTTAAATTGAAGAAAACTCTATGATTTGAAAAGTATAAAAAGGAGAATTTAATTAACTATTAAGTGTTGGCTAGCCTGACAGTGGTGTCCGGCGCCATCACGACCTTTAACGGATTTTGGGTCGTGACATATGTGTTCTGGGCTACTTCTGTGTGTGACCTTGTCAGCTTTACACATTTTTGAACCTCTTTAGTATTTAATTTTACCTAAAAGCTGTCAATTCTGTTATTTGAATGTGCTTCATCTGAATAAATTGGACCTTCTTTAGTTAATTAGTCTACTGGTCAATACCTGAATGCCTACGACTTCTATTTGACATGAGTTTACTTTCCCACTCTGTTCTGAATCTCTATAATGATAGTCTTGCATATGTAATGTGGTCTAATCTGTGTCAAGACCTTTTCTATCAACTATGATCTGCTTCCCTGATAGTGTGTCTCACAGCATATCCCTGTTTTACTTAGTCCTATATCCTTAGTAACTGTTTGAAACCTTTAGAATAGCCACCTTAGTTTGTGTTTCCATACCATTTTTGACACTTTTCTGCTTTATGATACAAGTTAACAGGGTTATCCTGTGATACTAGGATGCATACTTAGCATAATTTGGACCTTTTAGGTTTTAAACTTGTTTAGTATTATGCACTAGTGTATGATAATCTTTGTTAATCCTGCAAACATGTTTCTCCCTTAACTTTTTCAATATGTGAATGCCTATGTGTTATTTTGCTAAGTGTTGAACCTGCTTCTAAGTCTTGCTGAACCTGGTTCTAAGTCTTATGACCTGTTTGATTAGTTGCTCTGTGTTCTCAACTTTGCTATATCTACTTTAAGCTATAAGTGTAGCTTCTCAACTTCTGTCCCTTAACAATTGTGCACTCTCTCTCATTTGTTACCTATGCCATTATGAACCTATCATTCTTGGCCGGCTAAAATCCAAGGCCACCAAGGCTCTTACCCCGTGAACTCTAACACACTCGGATTTGGGGTCCTTTAGCCACTCCCTCTACTACTGAAACCTGAACTATTCTTGACACTTAATTCTTTCTTCCTATTATCTATTGAATATGTAAATTGGTTGGTCAATCTATGGTTGTGTGATCTGGCTTAAGTTCTTCTATGGATTCTGGGTTGTGCTGATGAATATGGTTCCTGGGTATGCTACGTGAGAGTTGTTGAAGGCCCAGGAAATGCTGGGTGTTTCCTTTTGGGGCTACTATGGGCCTACTATCATTATTTGTATAATATTTGTAATCATATTCATTACTGGGCTTGTAATAACTTTGTAATGAACAATTGGGGTGTTAGTGAAATTGGGAAAACGGGTATACTTAATGTTTGCATGAAAGGGTAGGAAATGTGCCTATAGGATTCAATGATTTACCTATTATATATGCCATTCAATTTCTATGTGCACTGTAGAAATCATGTCATTAGGAGAAGCACACACTCACATTACTCGTCTAGCCAAACATGAGTTCAAATGCTTTAATTATTCCTACTGCTACATGTTACTAGAAAACCCGCCTATAGGAAACAAATGCCACTGAACTTTCTTTCAATTCGCATCGCTATAGCATATCCACTAGAAATCACGCCTATAGGATTTTAATTATCCCATTTGCTATTGTATCATAATGCTCACCTAGAAAACATGTCTATAGGGGCTAAGCATAATAAAATTGGTTGCAATCGCCAATTGTTAGAGATCCTGCCTATAAGGTATTACTACTCGCCTTAAAGATGTTAATGTTGAACTTCTCAAACACTGTTTACTGCTTATTTATGCCGTTGTCAGAAAGCATGAGTAATTCTGGACTTTTCCCAATAGATTTCACTGTCCCTTAGTGTGTAAATCACTTAGACACAGCATTTATAGGTTTAATAACTGGAAACTTGTAATTTCAATAATCAGTATGTAATAACTATATAATCTTGTCTATGAGCAGTGCCTTGCATCTGAAACTGCCTGAATGTTTTAATTCAAAGTCACATAGAAATAATGTCTATAGGGCTTAAGGTTCTTAATTCTGAAACTGCCTAACATGAAAACCTATTTCGCGTACATCTGTTGCTTAAGTGTGGAGGCTAACTTGAGCCCTTAACTGCACATATTTGAAGCCAACGTGTTTTTGTATGTCGCATGGTTTTAACATTTTTGAGCAGCCTAGGTAAGGTCTAAAACTACGCAAATAGAGGTTCAATGCCTCCTGGACCGTAGGTATAGGACGTGTATTGCACGACTTAGAATTGAATTAGAGCGCTTCTAGGTAAACAACTTCAACATAGTAATCGGGTAGTAGGAGATGATAGTTTGTACCCGCTGAATAATATGAGTAACTCCCTACCTCAAGGGAGTTGCGAAGTATTATTTATGTTGCACGGGGTGATCCTTTAGGCTAAAAAACTTAGGACCCCCCCCCCCCAATTATATTTTGTTGTTAGATCTAAATAGTTGTATCCCTATATTCGTACTAAGATCTATACTAATCATGTTATAATGAAATTCTTTGACCTTTATATTCCCTTTGTTTATTTGATCACTTAGCCTAATTGTAATCCATATAATCTTAAGTTCGGCCGGGACCCACAATTGTGGACCTCGAAGAGTGCCTAACTCCTTCTCTTTGAGGTAATTTGAGCCCTTACACGATCTTTAGTGGCGTTGACTAGTCAAACAGATTTATTTACATAATAGGTGCCCTAACACACCAAAAAAATCGTTAGGTGGCGACTCTTCTTCTTTTAACACTCTATCTCCCATCCAAATCAGTTGTCACAACGTCGAAACCCGCTTTCGCGAGAAAACAAGGCTCGACAATGCCCTCTGTGAGTTCCACCAGGAACGTGGGCATAAAATAGAAGATTGCGTTGCCCTCAAACAAGAAGTCGTAAACATGTTGCGGAAGGGACAACTCCAAGAGATGTTAAGCAACAAGGGGAGAAACAACTCGCCAGAGGACGCGATTACCAAGGCCCTCCGAAGCCGCCATCACCAACATTATCAACATGATCATCAGCGGCGGTGACGGTGCCTCTATCAACGGTGTGAAGTTCACTACCACTCACAAGTTCAAGCAGTCTATCACCCGCGAACGGTACAACGGACTCGAAGAAAGTATCATCTTCGATGAGCCGGATGCTGACGGTTTGGCTTTTCCTCGTAATGATGCCCTCGTTATTACTTTACACATTTTAGATACCGATGTCAAACGTATCATGGTGGACGATGGAATTGGCACATGCATTATCCATCCCCGAGTCCTTACCCAAATGAGACTCGAGGATAAGATAGTGTCGCGTTGCATCACGCTAACCGATTTTAATAATGCAATTGAGCGGACATCATGGGAAATTACACTCCTCGTCTTGGCCGGCGGCGCAATGTTGGAGACTATATTCCACGTCATAGATCAAACCACGACATACAACGCCATGGTGGGACGACCGTGGATACATCCCACGAGAGTCATCCCTTACATCCTATACCAAATAATTAAATTCCTAACACCATAGGGAATATTCAGCATACACGGAGAATAATGCATGTCCCGGGAATGCTACCATATTGCCTTAGACAGCACGACAACCCAACATAAAAAAGACAAGGAAAAAGAGGCATAGCAATCAACAGGGCCGATGATGACGCAATGAGAGATCGGATACGTTATCATGGATCTCGAAATGGTCGAGGCTGCAGATTCGACCATAGAAGACCTCAACCCCTTTCAATTGGACCTCAACGACCGTAGCAAAAAGGCCTGTATCGGCTACAAACTCCGGGAACCAGGTAAATTCAGTCAATTCTTAATAACTAATGCAGATTTGTTTGCCTTCAGTCATGCAGATATGCCAGGCATCCCAAGAGAAACTGCCACACACAAATTGAATGTCGACCCGTTCCACCCCCTGGTTAGATAGGTCAGGCATAAATTCAACCCCGCCATCAACGGTGCAGTTCGTGAGGAAGTAGAAAAACTGTCAGAGAACGGCTCCATCAGGGAGTCCAAGTAACCTAAGTGGATCGCCAACGTAGTAATGGTCAAAAAGAAAAACAAAAAATAGCAGATGTGCGTGGACTTCAAGGACTTGAAGAAAGCATGTCCGAAAGATTCATTCCCATTGCCCCATATCGACCAACTCATCGATGCAACAGCCGGGCACGAGCTATTGAGTTTCTTGGACGCTTATTCAGGCTATAACCAAATTCTTATGGAGGAAGAAGACCACGTTCATCACCCACCAAGGAACGTATTGTTATAGGGTCATGCCGTTCGGGCTAAAGAATACGGGGGCTACATATCAAAGATTGGTGACAAAGATGTTCAAAGACCAGCTCGACAAGATAATGGAAGTATATATATATATATATATATATATATATATATATATATATATATATATATATATATATATGACATGTTGGTCAAGTCCGTAAACTCAGAGGACCATATCGATCATTTGAGGAAGATTTCGACATACTAAGACGGTAAGGGATGAAGCTAAAGCTGGAGAAATACGCGTTTGGCGTAGCCTCAGGAAAGTTCTTGTGTTTTTTGGTATCGCAACGAGGATCGAGGTCAACCCAGACAAAATCAAAGCTATCGAGGGGATACCCGAGCTCTTGACTACTAAGAAGCAAGTCCAAAGGTTGACTGGTCGAATCGCCGCCCTATCAAGATTCATCTCGCGGTCGTCTAATAGATGTCACAAATTTTTTAGCATGCTCAAAAAGGACAACGACCTCGAATGGACTCCCGAGTGCATCCGGGATCTGTGAGAAATGAAGGCATACCTATCATCACCACCCTTACTTTCAAAACCTGAACCTAGGGAGCAGCTCCTCGTCTATTTAGCCGTCTCCGAAGTAGCGGTAAGTGTAGTCTTGATCCGCAAAAACAAAGTTACGCAATCTCCCATCAATTATATTAGCAAAACACTCATCGACGCTGAGATGAGGTACCCACACCTCAAAAAATTATCTTTGGCATTGGTCATAGCTTCACAAAAGCTTAGACCCTATTTCTAGTGCCACCCCATCTCGATCATCACAACCTTACCCCTGAGGAGCATTTTGCATAAACCCGAGCTATTGGGAAGGCTGGCCAAGTGGGCCATCGAGCTAAGCAAGCACGATATGACATACCAGCCGCAAACGGCGATAAAGTTGCAGGTGCTCGCCGACTTCGGTGCAAAAATGATGCCTGAAGTCGGAAGGGAAGCTGTCCAAGCTTCCTTCCAAGCACAAGCTCTGGTTCCTATACACTTATGGCGCATCCAACGCATCAGGGTCTGGACTAGGACTCGTACTCGATGTCCCTACAAGCGAAGTAATCCTCTTGTCCATAAGGTGCCCGGATATGACTAACAATAAGGCCAAGTACGAGGCCGTAATTGCAGGATTGAGGCTAGCACTCAAATACGGGGTGAAGCAGTTGAAACTTCACTATGATTCCCAGCTCGTCAAAGAACAAAGGTTACAAAAATACTAGGCCGAGATCTACAAGCTACTGCATGAGTTCGATGAATGCCAGCTCGACTAGATCCCACGGGCGCAGAATGTTGAAGCGGATGGCCTCGCCAAATTGGCCTCAGCTACCAAAAGCATCACGATCGGGGACAAGAGCGTAGTCCATCTCTTCAACTCATCACTAGAACAAATCAAGGTAAGAACCATAAACTTAACTTGGGATTGGCGCAGTCGTATTATCACCTATTTGCAGGACAATGCACTTCGAGGCGACAAGAAAGAAGCCAAGAAACTAAGAATGCAAGCGTCCAGATACAGTCTCCTTCACAGCGACCTATACAAGAGGACTTACGGCGGCCCCCTGACGAAATGTCTGGGCCCAAACCAGACCTAACGCGTCCTTGAAGAAGTCCATGAAAGCCATTACGGTGCTCACTTCGGCAATCGAGCACTAGTCAGATGCCTCATACGGGCGGGATACTATTGGCCCACCATGAAAAAGGACGCCACAGACTTCGTGAGGAAATGCAAACAGTACCAAAAGTACGCCCCAATGATTCACCAAGCAGGCGAATAGCTCCACTCAGTCACCTCCCGTGGCCGTTCATCAAATGGGAAATGGACATCGTGGGGGCCCCTCCCAGCAGGGCGAGGTAATGTACGATTCCTTTTAATTTTAACTGACTATTTCTTTAAATGGGTGGAAGCAAGAGCATTCGCCCAAATACGGGAACAAGAGGTAATCACCTTTATATGAAAAAACATCATCTGCCGATTCGGCCTACCCAAATAGATCAGTTATGATAACGGAACCCAGTTCACGGGAAAGAAAAACGCTAAATTCTTCGAGAAATGACATATCAAGAGGATACTTTCAACCCCATATCACCTAGAGGGTACGGGAAAGAAGAGTCCTCCAACAAGTCCATAGTAAACATCATGATGAAAAAGCCCGAAGATACCAAGGGACTGTGGCCGGAAATACTACCAGAAATATTATGGGCCTACAGAAAAACTCCAAAGATGAGCATAGGAGAGACGCCATATTCTTTGGTCGATGAGACCGAGGCAGTAATACCGGTTGAAGTCGGAGAACCCAACATAAGGTACTCCCACGAAAGCGATATGAGTAACGATGAGGGCAGAAGACAAGAACTCAATGTGAGCATGTGATTTTTGCCCTAAGTGAATTACTCCCAAAGATTCAAACAAAATGATTTTTCTTTCATTATTTTACAATTTTGTGTTATTTTCTGCTAATTGTTTGCATTTTATTTGTGCATTTTAATAAAATATAAAAAATACACTTGGCACTTGCATTTAGGATTTAATTTCATATTTTAGGATTAATTAGCGGTTAAGTTTGCTTTTAGAACAAAATATAAAGAAAATAACAAAAATAGTTCACTTTTGCATTTTTAATTGTTTAATTGAGAATTCGTCATGAAATAAATTTTTAAACAATTTTAGGAGTTAATAGTTTAACTTTTGAAATATATTAGGACGTTTATTTTAATTTTTAGCGTTTTTATAAAAATCAGAAAATAAAAATAC